>NW_004524697.1:5866449-5887326 GCF_000260255.1 Octodon degus | reverse complement strand
TCTACTGAGCCATCTCACCAGCCCTTTATCTTTTTTCTATATCCTCAAACTAAGCTTGCTTCCAAGTCTGAGCAGAAGCTAAAATTTTGTATACTGGGCTTCACTGTTAAGTTCTCCTAGCAATCATTTAAGCATAATGACATACTTTTCTCAATTTAATCTTGAATGGCCACACCAAAAAAATTTTTCCCTGTCATACTTCTCTTTCCTTTATTAGAAATCATTATATAATTTAATTTCTTGTGTGGTTCAATGGTTAATATTTGTATCTATATCTCTAGTAAGTGTGTAGTACTATGTCATTGTTTCTTTTAGAATGCCATATACCTTATTTGCTACAATATCTACTCAATGATTTTGCTTATGTTAGTAAGTTGGTAAATGTCTTTCATTTTTTGCATGTGTGTGTAATTTTTAGGAAAGTGTTTACAATATATTCAGAGTCTCACTACTAGATCGGACTCATAGTGATTCCGCCTGTTTACAGCCTCCCAAGTGCTGGGATTATAGGCATGTGCCACCAAGCTCAGTCTCAATTGCCATCTCAGTGCATCCCGGAGGTGGGGCCGGTATGGCAGGCCCAGGGATCAAACCACTGGCCCCCGCGCCTGTTTGCAGGCACTTCAATCCACTGAGCTATTAGTAAATGTCTTCTTTTACTGAGATTTTTTTAGTATCTTTTTGTACAAGTTTTGAACACATAAAATTATATATGCTAATATTTTATCTTATTCCATTTGTACTGCTGTAACAAAATACCTATGATCAGGATAATTCTATATATTTATTTCTTAAAATTCCAAAGTCATGTAAATCTAGGGCCAACGTGCTAGCACTTGCTGTCTTTCAGGACTTCATTGTTGCATAATAATACAGTAGAAGGATAAGAGTGTGTTCATTTTAATATTAAGACCTTGTTCTAAAGACAATAATTTCATTGAGAAGGGTTGCAGCCCCATGAGTTGTCACTTTTCAGGTGCCAGATCTCCTAATACTGTTGCATTGGAGATCAAAATTCCACATGAATTTTGAATGGGACATTGTCATTAATGTATGGCATTCCACCACTAGTTTCCACAATTTCATACCTTTCTCATAAACAAATGCATTTATTCCTTTGCAACATGGCCATACAATGTTAGCTTATTCCAGTACTACCTGGAAAATCTAAATTGTTATCTAAATGTCATCTAAATCAGAAATGACTAAACCTCAGATCGTACTTACTGAGGTAGAATTTCCTATGCATGATCCTATGAAATCAAACAAGATATTTTTTTAATACAATTCGGAGAAAGAAATAGAATCTTCCATCAGATTTTAGGGGTAACAAGTTGTAAGTCCAAAACCCAATAGACAAACAACATTAAATCTTCAATCTTGAGGTAGTATTCTAAGCCCATATAGTGTTTTCAGCATGTACTAGGCCAGATGCTAGGAATCTTGTGCCCTTGGATATCATGCCTACATGGGCCTGCTGCTCTCTGCACACACAGAAGTCTTCATAGGTTGGAGTCAGGTGCCTGCAGGTCTCAGAATTTGGGATCACACTCTGGAGTTCCGAGGGGACTCCTGGTGTTGACGTGGTCCTACTCCTGTGACATTTCTCTACATAAGCCCTACATGTCTGAGACATCTAAAATCTAGATGGAAATAGCCATGTCTTCCAGCTCACATTTTGGACACTGAGTTAGCATCACTTAAAGGCCGTCAAGATTCACGGCTTGTGTCCCCTGGAGCCATAGCACCCCATTCCATGGCTCTTCAAGGATCACTATGCCAGAATGTGGAATGAGAAGCTGAAGCAACCCTAACTAGACATTGAGTCCCACAAGAACCTTCAACTTCTCCCTTGAAATTGTTTGATCCTTAAGGTCCTGCCACTCTGTGCCTGAGGGAAAAATGGCATTCTGGGATGTGGCTGAGTTGCCTTTGCAACCATTCACACATTATCTGCATGGGTAGCACCTGCTTTTGCACTATCTGTGCTAATTTTATCAAATGGTCCCATAGCTATAATCTGGGTTTTATGTTTGCTACTGAATGAAATACACAAAGGCACTTGCAGTATTTCATAAAGATTAATTGGCATACTAGAAACATTATTTAACATGTGTTTTGTTGCAAATGTCTATAGATTCATTTACATGAATACTATCAAATGAATTTAATGAGATCTGCTATATGCTTCCGTTCATTCATAAATAATAACTTCCAAAGGTAAAATTAAGAGCTTACACTACAACCAATATAATTCTTTTCATTTAAAGCCATGTACATATGAATTTGTGCTACTTGAAGTTCATTATACAGATACCTACTGTGTTTTTATTGCTCATAATAATCCCTGTAAAAACTATTATTTTTAATGTGGTTAAAGTTGTTAAACATTTTAGAAATTTTCAGTTACTTAGACTGGATAATGGTTATTATCTTATTCTTTTATTCCCTTTTTCAAAGAGAATAAAAATTGTAAAAATAAAATAGAAACAATACAGAATTTCACTAAACAAAATAGTGATAATTCAACAATAGTTGTTATAGTACATACTGTTGTCTTCTGAATTTTATGCAAAAACAAAGTTTGGAAATGAGTCGAATAGCTTTTTGATGGTATTGTGTAACCAACCACGGAATCGTGGTGTGAAACAAAAGCAAGCACTAAGTAGATCAGCTGGCAGGTTGTGCAGCTATTTGAAAATGTTGGCTGAGAGTGAACAGACGTTTCTGCTGATACTAACTTGGAGGGAACTTGGTATTATACTCTAGGTGACTCTCATGATCCTCCTGGACCCAATCGGTTGAACTAGCCTGTGCTTTTTAACATTAGTGTAGAAGGCAAAGAGAACAAGAGCAATTACGTAAATGCTTTCCAAGTCTCTACTTATAGCCGTAACGTGCACATCTATTTTTCAAAGCAATTTACAAGTTCAAACTGGGGGCCATAGAAAAGTTAGATGACAAAAGATAGGATGTTTACTTCTAACTACAGTGACAATGGATAAAGAATTGGACCAAGGATACAATATGGAACTTGTTTAAATTAGCAATCTTCAGTAATGTGAAAGGTTGGGAACACATTATTGTATGCTATTTTAAACTACTTTCTTTTGTTTAATACATATATAAATGCCACCATAATCGAGGTTTCCAGATACATTAACTGATTTGATATTTTCTCTTCTTAATTTTTTTTTTTTTTGGCAGAACCGGGACTGAACTGAGGCCCTTGCACTTGCCAGGCAAGTGCTTATTCTACTGAGCCATCTCCCCAGCCCTTCTCATCATAACTACTTGTGCAAATTCTGAGAAAAAATCTAGGGCACAATGCTTCAAAATTTTGAACTGAGGGCCGGGGAGATAGCTCAGCAATCTAAGCTCCTGCCAGGCAAGCATAAGGACTCAGGTTCAATCTCTGGTACTGCATGCCATGTGGGCAATGTGCCATGTTGGCCACTGAAACTGGTCATGGTAGCACATGCCTGTAACCCCAGCTCTGGGGAGGATCACTGAAAGCCAAGCTATGTAGGGAGACACAGGACCAAATAAATAAACAAATAAATAAATAAATAAATAAAACTTTTAAAAAATGAATCGAGTGACTATCCTGTTTTATTCAGTAAGTTCATGCCATGAGATTTTAGAACTAATGCTTTGCATTGGCATTGAGCTGTGTATTCAAATAGAAACTCCAGCATGGCACTTCTCTTGAGACTGAAGTTATGATGATTAGACTAAGAACTGTCTTTCAAAAAATATTGTATGACAGACAGTGTCTTGATTAAGGTGAACTTTAATTAAGATAAATGAGGCGGCTTAGTCATACATTTGGCATGATGAGCCCTGAATCTTTAAAATAACATTAAAAGCACTGAAAAAGTTTTCCATTTTCCTATTGAAAACATTGACTAGAATTAGAAAAGTTAAACTGTCAACCTATGCCACAGGCACACACCTAGGAGAAAGAACTCACACACCAGTTTTATTAGTGAGCTGATACAGTGGACTGTACTGAGTGCAAGACACCATGTAAGGATGCCACTCAGCCAAATTCGTTTCAGAAACGAAAACAATAAGAAAAGTTAAACCTCGTTGTGATGGACACGTTCTTCTTTGTTTAACAATGCTAGCTCATTTTTTCTTAATCCAGATACCCCAAAGCAATTGTATGCTATCTTAAACTTTGATATTCAGGGTTTATTCTTGATTAGAGCAATGTATATCAGTATCTGTGTTTATTTTCTGTTCCTATGTAACAAGCTTAAATACAGTGTGTTCACGTCACAAAACCTTCTTGCCTTTGAGTTCACAAATGTTAGGATTCCAGGCATGAGAGAACAAGCTATTGGATCTCTCCATACTAAAACCCATGTGTCATTTGGAGTCAATATCTAACTTGATGCTCACAATTATTTTCCCAGTTCATTTAAGTCATTAACAAAATTGAATTCCTTACTAATATAGAGCTGATGTGTCTACAGTTTTGCCAGCTGTAAGCCAAAAATTGCTCTCAGGTGCTTGAATATCTTTCCATAAAGTTATCATATTATCTGTGAAACAAGGAGAATAAATCTTAATTTCAACTCATAATAAGGAAAATAGTTGAAATTTTGAAACTATGTTTAGAGTAGTTGACCTTTGACAGCATATTTAAATATATAATCTACTATTTTAGCTTTAGATTTTTTGGGAGTTTTGTCCTATTAAATTATGTGTGATATATTATCTTAAATGATTTTTAAGTACAGACTTCTTGATATGATTTTCTTAGCTTTCTTAAGGAAGAGAATAGGTGGAGAAAAAAAGTGCCACAAAGAAAAAGATCTCGGAGTTCCTCCACTTGAAGGGACTCTTTTTTTTTTTTTAAATAAGCACAGGGTCACCAAATAGAAACAGCTGAATATTAGAGAAAAAGCACATAGAGAAGATATATATTTAGAGAATCAAGGCTGCAGTTTGCACAATCCAGGGATGGAACACAAGATGCTACATCTGAAAACACCTTTATACTAATGTCTGTAGTGGATGAAAAAATACAAAGTAGCTTAATGCTCGCTTTCATTCTGATTCCCAGGATGGTGCATCAACCTTAGAGAAAAGGAGTCTTGAAAGCAAGTTCAAGGAAAAAGATAATAGAATCAAATTGTAGGTGATCCAAATAAATTCAAGATATGCAAATTTATTCATTTAACTTTGTTTTTATTTTGAGACATTGTTTTAGTTGCTTTTCTTATTGGTAGAACAAAATATGCACATCCAAAGTTAAAATACACCTTTCAGTCTAATAGATCACACTTTGCAGAGGGTTCAGCCCATAATTGGCTCATCCAAGGCAGGGTGGCACATGGCAAAGGGGTGACAGTTCATGGTAGGAGAAGACAGTAAAAGCAACAAAGGAGAAAGAGGATGCAAGCCTCTTTATCTTCCTTATAGTGTATTCAGGATATCTGCCCTGGGTTGGGTGTAGTATTTATACCCTTAATCCTAGCATTGGACCAAGAATCAATCATGAATTCTTTATTCAGCCACTTCTGAAAATCTCAGGTCCTCGTGACTGTGTGAAGATGTGAAAGACATTTAGACACAAGCCATAACATGCCAAACACTTACAAACACTCATTCACATCCCTTTAGGCAAAAGGCATTTATTTCAGCTCAAAGAGTTGCCAAACCTCTAACAATTTTATATTACTGGAAAGCTCAAGTCCCAAGTCTTCTCTGTGATTTAAGGAAAAATCTCAGTAGTGAGCCCCTGTGCAAATAAAATGCAAGATGAATACATCCAACATTTAATGACACAGGATGTGTTTATTTTCCATTGCTGTCAAAGCAATGAAAGTTACAAATAGGGGGATATAAAGAAATGGAACTAAATCGTGTACAAAATTCAGCAGGGCAACCATTAAGTCCTTAGTTCCAGGTACAACACCTAAAGCACTCTTTGCCAAGACGTAAACTTCAAACTCCAAAGGGCTTGGGTGACTCTGCACTTATGGCACTTCTTGCTGTAGCTCCAGCTTCTCCAAACTTCTGGGGCTTCCACCATCCCTTTGGGTTCACATTCACAGCTTCACATACCAAGCTATGAGCGGTACACCTTTTGATATCTCAAGCCTTCTTCTGAAATGTGGTGAAAGCCTTCCTGACATAACTATACCATTCTGCATGCACCTATTACCAGTACTATGTATATGGTGCCAAAGTCTGCTGCCAGCTGCAGGAGTAGCTAGGCTTCTCTCTCTCTTCACTATAGAAGTCAAAAATAATGACATATATACATCATTATAGAATTTATTCTTACTGACTTAAATGTCATATGTATTTTACCTTTTCATTCCTTCTCTCTTCCTCAGAACCCCTGGGACAATTCTGATCATTTTATACATCTTATAGTTTTGCTATGTGCAGAATGTAATATAGGAAGTAGCCTTTCAGGATTGATTTCTTTACTTAAAAATATATATTTAAGCATTTCCCCTTTGTGTTTTCATGGCTAGGTAGCTTATTTCCTTTTAGCACTGAGTATTAGCTTACATAAAAAGTCCACAGTTAATCCATCTATTCATCTATTGAAGGTCTCTTGATTGTTTCCAAGTTTTTGCAGTTATTAATGAAGCTGTGTGCAATTCTGTGTGTATGGGTAAGTGCAAATTTTTGGCCCCTTTGAGTTAATTCCAAGGAGAATCTGGCAAATCATAAGGTAAAAACATGTTTAGTTTTGTAAGGAAGTGCCAAACTACATTCAAAACTAACTGAATAGTTTTTCATCCTTACCAGGAATGAATGAGTTTTCATGTTACTCCACATCCTTATTAGATTTTGCTGTTGACAATGTTCCAGATTTTAGCTATGTTAACAGGTGCTCAGTAATTTTTTCCTTATTGTTTTTATCATCATTTCTTTGATGGGCATCTTTTCATATGCTTATTTGCCATCTGCATGTCTTCTTTCTAAGATGTCTGTTAAAGGTTTTAACTCATGTTTTCTTGTCAGTATTTGTTTTTCATTGATGAATTTAAAAGTTATTTATATTTTGAACAGAAAACATTTATCTGAGGTTTCTTTTACAAATAACTTCTTCAGTTCATTTTTTTTTGTCTCTTAACATTGTCTTTCTCAGAGCAGATGTTTCTAATTGTAAAGTCATACAGCTTATCAATTATTTATTTCATGGATCAGGTTCTTGGTGTTGTTTCTAAAATTTCATCATCATACAGAGTCATCTAGGTTTTTTTCCCTTTATTATCTTCCAGGGTTTAAGTAGTCTTGTGTTTTACTTTTCTGTCCAGGATCTATTTTGAGGTCATTCTGTGGAGAATATAAAGCTTATGTCTGCATTTTGGTTTGCAAGTAGATGCCTAATAATTTCAGCACAATTTGATGAAAATATGTCATAGATTATTTCATCCTGTGTAAACATCAAAGCAGGTATGTTTTCAAAATCTTATTTATTTATTTTTTTTTGGCATAGGGTCTCACTATATGTAGCTCGAACTCATAGTGATCCTCCTGTCTGAGCCTCAGTGCTGGGATTATAGGCATGCACCACTATGCCAGGTTTTGGTGACCAGCACGGAAGCATGGCATGTGGTACCTGGATCCTTGTGATTGCCAAGAAGGAGCTTAGACTATTAAGTTATCTCCCTGACCCCCATAGAGAATATTTTCTTTTAGCAGATTAAAATTATTATAACATTACAGAAAATTCAAACTTTTGGAACAACTGTGTGTGTGTGTGTGTGTGTGTGTGTGTGTGTGTGTGTGTGCTGACCCCACCCCCACCCTTGGGGGTGCTGAGCTGGCCATGAAGATGTGTCATAATGTGAACACCTGTAATCCCAGTGCTAGGGAGGCTGAAAACAGGAGGATCACTATGAGTAGAAGCTGCAGAGTGAGACCCTGTACCAATTATATTAAAAAGTAAAAGCAAAAGATTTTAGTTTTTGTTCATTTAGTTTGATATTGACTTTTTTCTAGATAGCTTTTATCAATTTGTGGGAAAGATCATTTATTCTGATTTTTTGTAGGATTTTCATGATGAATGAGTGTTGAACTCTGTCAAAGGATTTTCCTATCTATTGAGATAATCATATGAATTTTGCCATTGGCATGGTTGATGTGGTATATTACATTTATGGATTATGTATGAAACCATTCCTTCATTCCAGGGATCATACACCTTGGTCTTGGTGTATAATCTTGTTTGATGGCTTCTGTATTCTGTTTGCTTGTATTGTATTGAAGATTTTACATCTTTGTTCATTATGGAGATTGGCCTAAAATTCTCTTCTTTGATCGGATCTTTCTCTGGTTTTGGTACTAGGGTAATTGCCCTTGCTTCCAGAAAGCTCTTTGAGAGAGATTTTTGCCTTCCAAACTCATTGAGGACTTTGGAAAGAATTGACATTAAATCTCTAAATCTCTTTGAGAATTCAGTTATCAATATCTAGGCTTTAATTATCAGTAAATATTTAATTATATATTTGATTTCATTGAGGATGGTGTTATTCAGAAGTTTTACATCTTCTTGCTTCAGCCATGACAATTTAAAGGTATTTTGGAATCTGTCCATTTCTTGTCTTTTCTACCCTGTGAGAGTAAAGATTGTCGAAGTTGGTATTGATGATCTTGTGAATCTCTTCACGGCTTTTAGTAATTTCACCCTTATTATTCCTTATTGCATAAATTTAATTTTTTTCTCTCCTTTTTCTAAGGTTGCCTTGGGTTTATTGATTTTATGTATGCTTTCCAAGAACCAACTCTTTGATTTATTAATTTTATTGTTTTGTTTTGTTAGTTTCCATTTTGTTATTTTCTGCTCTGATCTTTATAATTTCCTACCTTCTTTGGGCTTTTGGCTTGACTTGGTCCTCTTTCTCTAGAAGCTTGAAGTACAGCATGAGGTTGTACATTTAGGCTCAATCTCTTTTCCTGATGTGAGAATTTTTTACTTTAACTTTCCCTCCTAAAACTGCTTTTATTGCAACTCACAGGTGAGTTGCATCCTCATTTTCATTTGACTGTAAATATTTTCAAATTTCTTGTTTAATTTCATCTGTGACCCATTGATTGTTTAGGAGGGTATTATATAATTTCTATGTATTTATGGAGTTTTTGAGACTTCTTTTGTCAATAATTTCAGTTTAATTACAGTATGGTTAGATAATATGAAAGGAATTATAGAATTTCTTTGCATTTACTTAAGCATGTTTTATGTGCCAGTATATGGTCTGTCTTGGAGAATGTCTCATGTACATTTGAGAAGAATGTGTATTTCCGTGTTGTTGGAATATTCTGTAAAGGTCTACTAAGTCCATTTCTGCACAAGTTTGGTTTAGTTCTGTTATTTTTTTGCTGCATTTTTTTTTTTCTTTTCTTTCTTTTTTTTAAATTTAGTACTGGTTCTACAGGTTCTCACTACACAGATCAGACTCATAGAGATTCTCCTGTTTTCAGCTTCCCAAGCACTGGGATTAAAGGCACACACCACCACACCCAGTCTCAACTGTCATCTCAACATGCCCCAGGGGTGGGGCCAGCACAGCATGCCAGGGATCCAACTCTGGTCCTTGTATCTGCCTAGATAGATAGATAGATAGATAGATAGATAGATAGATAGATAGACAGACAGACAGATATTTGTGATTGTTATATCTTCATTTGGTAATTTTCGTGTAATGAGTATGTAGTGAATTTTTTTAGTTCTTTTTATTACACTTAAAGTTCATATTGTCAGCAACCAGAATAGCTATCCTTATTTTTTTCTAGGTTCTTGTGGCATGGACTATTGTTTCCATCCTTTGACATTCAGATTACGACTTTCGTTTTGAGGTAAATATATTTCTTGTATACAACATATTGTTGGATTTTGTTTCTGCATCTATACTGCCAGTCTACTTCTTTTGATTAACACATTGGAGCCATGTACATTGATGGTTATAACTGATATGTATTGGCCTATCTTCATCACGTTATTTTCCTGCTGCCTGTTCCCCACTTTCTCCTCTGTTTAATTGACTACTCTGCTTTGTTGTACCCTTATATTGTTCTTGAAGTTGTGGTCACTTTGGTCTATTTCTAGAATATCTGTAAGTACTCCTTTTAGGGTTGGTTTGGTAGTCTGTCATGGAAGTATTTTATTTTTTCCATTAATTTTGATCAATAGTTTTTACAGGGTACATTCATCAGAATTGGAAGATGTTTTCTTTCAGGACATGAAATCCTTGATTCCAAGCTCTTCTTGACTTGATGGTTTGTGTTGAGAAATTTGTCATGATTTTATTGGGCTTTTCATAATAAGTGATCTGTTTCTTTTCTTTAACAGCTTTTAATTTTTGATGTTTAACTGAATTTTGAGGATCTTGATTATTATGTGTCTGAGTGTAGATATATTTTTCTTGTGGCTAATTATAGTTCTGTATGCCTCGCTTACTGTATGTCAGATTCTTTTCGCATGCTTGGAAAATTTTATGCTACTCCTTCTGCAAACAATCATCTTATGTTGTGTCGATGCCTGCTGTTTTGTTTTGTTTTGACACATGTCAGTCTTATATGGTACCCTTTACACCATCTTACAGCTATTGTATTGTTCTTTCCTGGCTCCTTGTTATTTTAAAATTTTTTTCATCATTTATTAATTTATTTATTTGTTATAGGGTCTCATTATGCAGCTCAGAATAATAGTGATCCTCCTATCTCAGCCTCTCCTGCACTGGGATTATAGGCATGTGCCACCACAACCAGTTTTGGTGACTGGTACAGCATGCTGAGGATTCCCAGGCTGGTACCACATCTGGTACCAGGGATTGAACCCAGGCCCTTGTGCTTTCCAGGAAGGCACTTAGACTGCCAAGTTATCACCCCAGCCCTGTTATTTTTAAAAGCTCTTTCCTTTCAAGAGCACTAGCTGCAATGCTGTCTTCAAGGTCTGAAAGTCTATCTTCAGGTTAATTCAAGTGTCAGCTCAAAGGAACTCCTAATTTCCTAGATATCTGTTTGAATCTGTTTCAGGCATTCTAATTCTTTCCTTCTGCCATTTTTCTGTTCTCTTTTATTTCTTAATCTGTATTGTCTTTAGATGAGCTGAGAAAGCCTTTAATTTTTTTTTAGTTGAGATATTATTTGCGATCTGATTGCTTCTGTAACCTTATCAAATTGTTTCTTTACCTCAGTTGCTATCATTTCTGAAAGTTCAGGTATGTGACTTCCATGTTCTATGTTCTTGTCTCCTGGGTTTGTTTTGGGTAGGCTGGGGATCTAAGATTGCCTTTTTCACCTTTATATTGATATTTTCAGAGCTCCCCAAATTCACCAGACTCAGAGCTGCTCCTGAGATGAAGACGTGGTAGGTCATAGCTCACTGAGGCTCCCAAAGCTCTCTGGTGCTCAGTTAGAATCCCACAAATGTGGGGGTGGGTGATCAGAGTATGGCTCATCAAAGCTCCCAAACTTTTCGGAGTTCAGTGTGGCTTCTGTGATGATGGGGTGGAGCAGGCTGCTGCTCAGCAAGGTTCCTGCAGTGGTGGTGGTGGGGGGGGGGGATGGATTGCTGTTGCTCCTGAGGCTGTTCTGGGCTCACTGTGGCTTCATCATTGGCTAGAAGGGTTGGGCCCAGTTGCTGTTTATAAAATACATGTTTTGGCATGTTCTGTTTTCACCATGTAGTGAAATAACTATAGATTGGAAGTCGTTGCAGTCTTCTAGAGAAGTGAAATGATGTTCCACTTCAGGGATATAAGAAGCTATATGTGGAAAATATTTAAGATATATATTGAGGGTAAGATTGAGACGTAGACGATGAGGGAAAGAAAATGATATAAAATGATGTAAGAGTTGGGCTTAAATAATGGTGTACATTGTACCACTTATGGAAATAAATAAAGTAGCAAGGCATGAGAATGTGAGACTCATTTGGGATGTTACTTTGAGATATTCAAGTCAATCAGCTTTGTTGGTCAATATTTAGAGACTGTCAGGAGAATGAATTCATAAAATTATGAGAGAGATGCCTAGATAGTTCAGCATACTAAAGTGCCTGCTTAGGCAGAGCGCAATGGCAGGGGTTCGAGCCCTGGCCTGCTGTGTCAGCCCTGCCCCCAGGGCACACTGAGATGGCAATTGAGACTGGGAGTGGTGTCACATGCCTATAATCCCAGCACTTGGGAGGCTAAAAACAGGAGAATCACTATTTGTCCCACCTATGTAGTGAGACCTTATAGACCCTATAGACCCTGTCCTATATACAGAAAAAAAAAAGAACACAACATTTTAAAGCAGAATGGACTTTACAACAACAGTGAATTAACTGAGGCTTAAATCATAAAATACATTCTAGTTATTTTTTTAAAAAGCTATTTACATGTGAAAATTAATTGAACAAAAGCCATCTTTTTGAAACTTAGTCACTTTTAAATTAAAAACACACATGGGAAAAATATTAGGAACAAATGTTTACAAAGGAATGGTTGACTATTCCTTATCTATAATGCACATTATCCATCAGGTGTGAGATCCAGCGTAAATGAGAGTAATATTTTTCCAGAATGTGATTTCTGATTGAATACTTCAGGTAACCGTGGGCCTTGAATATGCTCATGCTTGTGTGAGTCAGGCTGTGTGGATGCTACAACAATTGTGCTGAGAGGTAGAAACTCAAAAGTGAACAGATAAGCAGCTTGCTATTAAGAATCATGTTTTCACAATGACAAAGTAGATTTCATGATTTAAAACATAAAATTACAAGATATAAACAAGATAAATGAACTTTAATACAATATGTAGGATTGTGATCCAAGAAGCTGGAGACTTTAGTACTTAATAGATTCCTCTGCCTGAATCATGAATCATCTGGTATTCTCATATTTCATGCACATAGTTTATAGCTGCGTATTCTATACTTACTTTACTAAAATGGAAAGGAGTTACCTTTACACTATACCTATTATTGTCCTCACTAGCCATTACTATGTCTACTTTTCATGGAATTTATTCTGCTTCCCTCACATAATTCATTATTTAAACAAAACTTATTTTTATAAAAGAATGTATATATGTATGTGTATATGTATATTCTATAGAATATATACATATTCTGTACATATATTTTATATGCATATTTTTCCTTGAATTTAAGGATGTATATTTCTATATATAATGATATAAAAAAGTTTTGCTACATTTAAAGATAAAGTATTTAAAATATAATGAAACACAAAATTCTTCTGCTTCGCAAATGAAATTTGATTGTTGTTACCTCTATCTTGTCATAAGAACAACCAAAGCTCATTTACGAAACAAAAGCATTTAGAAATCAACGAATATCATGTTATTTTATTCTATTTTTATAGATAGATAATTATTATATTCACCAAAAGAAGTCTGCAATGCACTGTCTCTCTAAAACCTCAAGTTTTCTTTTAACAACTTCAGACTCAGAATATTCTGAAGTTCACTTTCCTTTTCCTCTAAAATTAGACTGGCAGCAAACATTTATGTGAGTTACTGAGCCTGACATCTAATTAACACAGTCTTTACAGGTTTAATGAGCAGTGATAAATTTCTATCCTTTCTTTGGCACATTTTAATTAGTTGTAATTATGAGTGGAGTGACCTGAAAAGATTGTTGTCCCACAGAATCACAGTAAATTTGTATAATTTATATTTTCAGGGACAGAATGTGTTTTTATGACTTGAAAAACCAAAAGGTTATTTAAGCCATTACGCTAGTCATATAAAATCCTCAGTAAAGCTCAGGTAACTAAAACATTGGACGTTTATATTTTACTAGCATCAAGTGAAATGGTTCATAAATCACATTTATTCCGGAACACTTTCTGCAAAGAGAATTAGCCTTTGCAATTTGTGGACAACCTGAGCTCAGATAATCATATATGTCCATATCTCTGTATCTTATTAATATGAAAGTTATGTTCTTTGTAATACTTAATATTATTTTAAAGTACATTTCAATGTTTTATGAGTCAAGGCACATGTCTTTCTATGTATTTGAAAAGTGATATATATATATGAATATATGTGCATATATATATATATATATATATAGAGAGAGAGAGAGAGAGAGAGAGACAGAGAGAAGAATAATGCAGATATTCTCTTTTTTATAAAGATTACATGGCTGCAAATGAGAAAATCAACTCATTGTAATAAACATCAATACATGGAAAATGTCAGTTGTATATTATGAGAACAGTTATTTAGTTTTGATACAGTAGGTTAGATAACCCTAATGTTTCTTTCATAAGCAAATGAAGGATCATGAAGGCACTGAGCAATGGGTGATGATTAAAGTGATGATAAGATAATAGTAATGGATAATCCCTTTCTGATTATTTCTAGACATATACAAATTTACAAAATCTTTGAACAGATGATAACTTTTAGATAGAAGAATATAAGTGAGTACAATTTTCTCATTAAGGCAAAATTGTAGACACTAAAATATCTATTGTACAGCACATTACATTCAGGATTTCACATTCCATACAACATTCTGTATACTGAAAGTCTATAAACTCTGTAATAACTGTATACCTATTATGGCTTCTACTCCCTTTTCTAAATTTATTTTTGTTTATTTTTTAACTAATTTGAAAGAGAAGATAGATGAAATAACAATGAAGCAGTTTCCAAACAGGTCAATAGGACATTTACAGTAATTAATATATTGCATATTGTGTCTTCATCATAGTTATTCAAAGTACAAGATGTAGACATGATATCTTGTCTAAACAATATTACAAACCTTTCCTATTATTGAAATAACAGAAAGTAGCTGTATATCTACCAGACCTTTTCATACTTGACACCAGTCCAAATATTGTAGGTAATTCAATTCAGCAAAATAACCCAATATAGTCCAATAGTCCATAATAGTAGTGAGTTACCAGCACAACTGGCAATTGTCTGAAGTTGATGATTTGAGCCTTTTATAGCTCAGCATCTTAATATAGCTTTACTTTTCATACCTTGCGGTTACACTGTTCTGTTGGATGGTTGAGACCAAGATGAAGCAAGACCCATATTATAAAAAATGCAACTTTTGTTAGCTGATAAGTTCAGTCAAATCCCCTCAGTATTTGCCCTGGAACCATGTACAGCACCTTGTGGATCTTTTGTCAGTGTCAGCCATCTGGATGAATCATGTCCATTGCTTGACCAATTTGCTCTCTATGTAAGACTGACAGAATTTTTTCTCTCTAGGTGACTCTCCTTAGGCACACTATGCATTGTTGATCACTTTTCTCTGTGGCTCCATAATTTCCTTGATCAGAAAATTTGGGACACCACTTAGTAACATGATGTCACAGCAGAGGTTCTTTTATGTCCTGAGTCCTAACTTACCTTGAAGGGCTAAGGCCAAAATATTAGCTGTCTTTTTAGCTCATCTTTCTAATTTTTGGTCTGCAAACTTTAGTTGTTAAACATTCAGAACAGAAGCTTACTGATATTATTATCCTATAATAGAGGTAGTAAAGCTTAACATCACTATCTCTCTGAATATCATATACCTTAGACATAAAACTATTTTCCAACAACCATGGATGTTCTAAAATTTAAATCCCTATCAACTGTTTAAAAAATTGCTCATCTTTTACACAGATATTTAGAAATCAAACCATATTCAACATTGTACCAGTACAATCTTGCTACATTTTATTTTTCTTGTCCCTTATTTATTCATTTTTATTACCTTTTTTTTACATACATTTACTTTAAAGAGTGTATCAGTAATGATATCACATTAGAAGCAATACGCAGTTAGAAGACCAGAATGAGGTATTTTAGGCATGGTTTTAGTATTCCATATAGCTGTCCACAATGTAGTTGCTTAGTTCACAGGTATCAGCATTTAAAGTTACACACAGTGAAAATTTTACCCATTGACTGCCATTAGCAAAAACCTGATGGAAATACTTAGGACCATTATCTTAACCATCTTGGTTATATAAACACATGGTTTTTCCCATACCATATTTCCTAATTTCTTTCCTTTATCTTTCTATGTTGTTTAATCCTTAAATTCTCTCTTTCCATATAACTGTATTATACCTTTCAATTTTTATTTTTTATTTTGAGTTCTTACATTAGGGCGATAATATGATATTTACACATATGCGTCTGGCTTATTTCACTTCTGAGTATAGCTTGAAGTTGTATCCAATTTCCTGTGAAGGCTTCTAAATTATTTTTCTTCATAGCTAAGTAATACTCCATTGTATAAAATTTCCACATCATTTTCATCCACTGGTGTGGAGGTGACAGGCATTTTGGTTGCTTCTGGATTCAGCTATCACAAATTGTGCTACTATAAACACAGACACACATATATCACTTTGATATGATGTTTTCATTTCTTCTCGGAAAGTTTCCAGAAGGGGATAGCTAGATTGAATGGGATTTCCAGTACTACTTTTTTAAGGAGTATCCACACTGATTTCCATAATGGTTACACAAGTCTACATACCCATCAGCAATGGAGAAAGGTTCCTTTTTCCCTACAGCCTCTCCAGCATTTGTTGTTGGTTGATTGCTTTATGATACCCATTCCTTCTGGGGTGAGATGGTTTTGGGGTATGGTTTCAATTTCCATTTCACAAAAGGTTAGTGATGTGGAACATTTTTTCATGTATTTATTTGCTTCTTGTATTTCCTCCTCTGAGAAGTGAATGTTCATCCCAGATGCCCATTTTTCAATTGGGTCTTTGAATTTTGAGGCCCTAATATTTTTTAGTTCTTTATAAATTCTAGATAAAATATCTCTGTCTGAGTGCTTATTAGTTAAGATTTCTTCCAAATTTGTGGGTTGTCTATTCACTCTATTGGTACATTCTTTGATGTGCAAAAATTTCTAAATAAAAGGAGGTTCCAGTTGTTAATTCTTTCAAGTATTTCCCATGCAATTTGATTTTTCTTCATGAACTCTTTGCCAACCTGTATGTCTTCAAGATTTCCTCCTATTTTCTCTTCCAGGAGATTTAGTGTTTCTGTTTTACTGCTTAGATCTTTAAACTATTTTGAGGTTAGTTTAATGCATAGTGATACATCCAGGTCCATTTTTAGTTTTCAACATGTAGACAGCCAGTTTTTCCAGCACCATTTGTTAAAGAGGATATCTTTCTTTCAGTAGGCATATTTGGCCCATTTGTTGAAGATAATACAGCTTAGTGTTTTCATAGTTGCATCTGCTTCTTCTAATCTATTCCATTAATCCTCAGGTCTATTTTTTTTGCCAATACCATGCTGCTTTTATCACAATATCTTTGTAGTATAATTTCAAGTCAGGAATTGTAATGCCTACTTCCTTGCCTTAGTTACCCAGGATTGCCTTTGAGATGCTAAGATTTTTCTGGTTTCAAATAAATTTTAGGAATGATTTTTCTAGGTCTGTGAGGAATGTTTGTGGTATTTTGATAGGGATTGTATGAAATCTGTAAAACAATTTTGGGAGTATGGTCATCTTCACAATGTTGGTTCTTCCTATACGGGAGCAGGGAATACCTTTCCATCTTTTGAAATCCTACACAATCTCTTTTTTTCAGAGTTCTGTAATTTTCATTGAACAGATGTTCTACTTCTTTAGTTAGATTAATTCCTAAGTATGGCATTTTCCATAGTGCTATTGTAGAATGTATTGTTTCTCTAATTTCTCTCTCAATGTGTTTGCTATCTGTGCAGAGGAATGCCAATGACTTTTTGATATTGACTTTGTAACCTGCTATGCTACGGAATTTGTGTAGTAATTCTAGGAGCTTCTTCATGGAGTTTTTGGGTATTCCAAGGAGAGTATGATGTCATCTGAAAATAATGATCATTTTACTTCTTCTTTACCAATCCTTATTCCTTGTATATCTCTCTCTTGTCTAATGTCTCTAGCTAATGATTCCAGAACTATATTGAATAGGATATAGTGGTGATAGAGGACATCCTCGTCTTGTGTCAGATCTGAGAGTGAAAGATTTCAGCTTTTCCCCATTGGGAATTACATTATCAGTTGGATTATCATAAATGGTTTTTATCAGATCGAGGTAGAGGCCACATATTCCAATTATCTGTAGGACTTTGATCATGAATGTATGTCGGAATTCGTTGAAATCCTTTTCTGCATCAATTAAGATGATCATGTTGTTTTTGGATTTCGCTGTATTGATATAGTGTATTATATTTATAGGTTTGCATATGTTGAACCATATTTGCATCTCTTGGATGACACCTACCTGGTCATGGTGTATAATCTTCTTCACATTTTGCTGTTCTATTTGCTAGGAGTTTACTGAGGATTTTTGCATCTCTGTTTATGAGGGACACTGGCCTGTAGTTCTCTTTTTTGGTTGCATCTTTCTCTGCTTTTAATATCAGTACAATACTTTTCTCTAGGAATCATTTTGGGAGAACTGTTTGCTTCTCAATTTCATTGAAAAATTTGAGTGGTATTGGTATGATATCTTCTGAAAATTTCTTGTAGAATTCAGCTGTGAATCCATCAGGACCAGGGATTTTCTTTGCCAGTAAATTTTTTTATTACATTTTTAATTCCATTGACTGTTATTGTGTTATTGAAAATTTTTATATCTTCTTGATTCAGTTTTGGTAATTTATACCTTTCTAGAAATCTGTCCATTTCTTCTGTGTCTTTGAATCTGTGAAAGTAAAGGTTTTCAAAATTGCTGCTGCTGATCTTCTGAATTACCACCGGGTCTGTCATAATTTCACCTTATTGCTTGAGTTAAATTTTGTTCTTTCCTCTTTTTGATAATGTTACCTACAGTCTTATCAATGTTATTTAATCTTCCAAAGAATCAGCTTTATTTGTTAATTCTTGTATTTATGTTTATTATTTTTAAATTTTTTATTATTTTGGCAGAACCGGGGATTGAACTCAGGCCCTTGCGCTTGCCAGGGAAGCACTTATTCCACTGAGCCATCTCCCAGGCCCAATTCTCGTATTTTTTTTTGGTCTGGATTGCATTTATTTCTGCTGTAATCTTTGCAATTATCTCCCATGTTTGGGCTTTGGGTTTGGTTGTTCTCTTCTTTTTCTAGACATTTGAGTTGCAGCATTAGGGTATTTATTTGTTTCCCTTTTGTTTTCCTAATGTGTGAGTTCACAGATGTAAATTTCCCTCTAAGAACAGCTTTCATTGTATCCCACAAATTCCAATAAGTTATGCTTGAATTTTCATTGAATTGTAGATATTGTTTAATTTCATCTGTGACTCATTGGTTGCTGAAAAGGGTGTAATTTAATTTCATGTATATATGAGGTTTTTGTGGATTCTTTTGTCATTTATTTCCAGTTTCGTTGCACTGTGGTCAGATATTATGCATGGTATAATTTCTGTTTTCTTGCATATACTTAAGCATGGCCTATGGACTAGTATGTGGTCTATTTTAGAAAATGTCCCATGTACAGCTGAACAAATATGTATACAGATGGGGTTGTGTAGAACACTCTTGTATGTCCACTAAATCCTTTGTTTCAAGGTCTGCTTCAGTTCTTCTACTTCATTGCTAATATTTTGTCGCTCGGTCTATCTTTTTGGACAAGTGATGTGTTAAGATCTCCTGTTAAAATTTTGGTATTGGATAGTATATTTTTCATGTCCATTAAGATTTATATAGTTAGATTCATGTAGTTGGGTGCTCCCGGTTTTGGTGCATACATATCTGTGACTGCTCCCTCTTGCTCTTGTGTATTTCCCCTAACCAGTATGTAGTGGCCTTCTTTATTTCATTTGAACATTCTTGGTTTGAAGTTCAGACTGTTGCCTTTCAGCCTATGAATTTCTTTATGAGTTAAGTGTGTTTCTTGTATACAGCATATTGCTGGATTTTACTTCCTAATCCACTGTGCCAGTCTATTTCTTTTAATTGGTGAATTGAGTCCATTTACTTTGATGGTTATAAATGTGATGTATTGACTTACGATTGACCTGTTACTTACCTGCTTTTGGTTACTCCTTTTTCTCCTATGTTTAATTGTTTTCCTTATTTGGTGGGTTCTTTCTATTCTTGTTTGTGGATTTCTCATTGTTTTGGACCCTTTCTAGAATATCTTTGAGCAGATGACCTGGGGCCCGCCAGATCCTGAATAGACCCAGAGCCCAGGTCCAACATGTGAATGAGACCACCCAGGGCCCGCGATCTTCATTTGACCCAGAGAGCCAGGCCAGCGCAGAACCCTTCAGCAGAACTCCCTGCAAAGAGACTAGAGGCAAGACCCACCCAGCTGATTCTGGAGCAGAACATCTTGCCAGAGAGACACAAATGGTTCAACTCTAAGGGCTGCAGCAGAAAGAAGTGGAGCACAGCAGCCAGATCCAAACAATACCCACCTGGAGGAATCTGGATTTTGTAGATACAGACCTGGTGCTAAGGTAATAATTCTATCTAAGCTCTACACCAAAGGTCAAAAGACAGTGGTATACAAAATGACAACAAAAAGGAACAAAATGCAGTCTCAGGCCCCGAGTCCACCCACTACAACTGCAGAAGACACTAGCACTGAGGAAACTGGAAATCACATGCCAGTTATCTCTGAAATAATATCATGGGCAGTAAAAAAATAACTGCAGAAAGGTATAGAAGAATTCAGATCAGAAATAATTTTGGAACTAAAAACTTTAGTGATAACTATAGCCAAGGAAGTACTAAGTGCTTCTAAAGAACACACTGATAAAAAATAGAGCAGAATATAAAAATGATGGAACCCCTGAATAAGCAATTTAGGAAAGAAATAGAATGTATGAAGCAGGTTCAAGGTGATATACAGGAAATTAAAACCTCAATCACAAGCTGGCAAAACCGTTTGAAGGAAAGTGAAAATAGACTTTCTGACCTTAAAGACACCATTGCAGCTAG
>NW_004524697.1:5859376-5865538 GCF_000260255.1 Octodon degus | reverse complement strand
ACTGAGCCATCTCTCCAGCCCTCCATGTTCTTCTTGACTTGATGGTTTGTGAGGAGAAATCTGTTGTTATTCCAAATGTGATCTGTGTCATTTCTCTAACAGCTTTTAGTACATTGTCCTTGTGCTGGTTTTCTTGGATCTTGATTATTATATGTCTAGTTGTGTTTTTAATTGGATTGATGTTATTTGGAGCTCTATATGCTTTGGTTGACTGAATGTGAGATTGTGTCCCCATATTTGGGAAGTTTTTTGCTATTACTTCTGCCCATATTCTTTTTATATCATTTGTATTGAGTCTTTCTCTTTGGTGTCTATTAATCTTATGTCGCTCAACTATGCATCATCTTGCAGATGTTGAATTCTTTTTTCCTGCATCATAGTTGTTTTTAAGATATTTTTTCTTTACCTTTTCACTAGCTGCAACAGTGTCATCAAGGTCTGAAACTCTATCTTCATTTTCATTCAAATGGTTTTGCCAGCTTGCTATTGTGGTTTTAATTTCCTGTGTATCTCTTTATATGTGCTTCAAGCATTCTACTTCTTTCCTATATTGCTCATTCAAGGATTCTATCATTTGTCTATTCTCCTCTTTTTTATCAGTGTCTTCTTTAGAAGCACTTAGTTATTCCTTCATTGTGCTTATCATTTCTTTTTTTACTACAGAGATTATTTCTGATCTGGTTCCCTCTATACCTTTCTGTAGTTGTTTCTTTACTTCAGATGCTATTATTTCAGAGATTTCAGTTGAGAGATTTCCAATTTCTTCTACGCTGGTGTCTTCTGCATTTCTTGTGTGTGGACTCGAGGCCTGAGAATGTGTTTTGCTCCTCTTTGTCATTTTATATATGTATTTTCACTGTCTTCTGACCTTTAGTGTAGAGCTTTAGTGCAGTTATTACCTTAGCACATTCTGATAATTTTACACAAGAGAGATTATGTGGTTAAGGCAGTTACAGTTTTATATTTACAGAACTATAATTAGTAACACTAATACTGGGTAGTGAGTTTTAGCAGTTGACACACTTTTATATCTAATGGGCTTGCATTTTAGACTCTAAGAGCAACCATTATGACTGTATAGCTAAGAAGATATTAGATTGGGAATTTGTACTTAAAAGTTCCCTAAGTTCTCTCTGATGACATCCCCTTTTGTACGTGTAGTCTTCCAGGCAGATTTATTCACCCCAGTTACCTGTTGCCCCCTCTCTCAATCAAGAGAAAAGAGAGAGTATGCTCTCATAGGTCTAGAAAAGTGTCTCAGCTTACCAGGTCCAGATCTACCCAGTTTGAACTTATCCAGGTGGGCTTGGGTGTGGCTGCGGTGCTCCACTTCTTCCTGCTGCAGCCCATGGAAGTGAACCTTGTGTGCCTCTGGCAAGATGTTCTGATTCTGAATTAGTTCTGTAGGTCTTGCCTCTTGCCTCTTTGCAGGGAGTTCTGTTGCAAGGTCCCACACAGGCCTGTCTGATGGAGTAGGTTCCCAGGAGTGCATAGGAGGTCCCACACACAGGCTGGACCTGGGCACCAACTGGATTAGAAACAGGGGATCCCTTTTCTGAATTTAAAACATGCCTTTGAATCCCTACTGAATATTATTAGAACCATGGCTGAACACTTGCCCCATTTGATTTTATATATTTGGTCAAGAGTTCCACTATGTAGCTCAGACTCATAGTGATCTTCCTGTTTTTAGCCTCCCCAGTGCTGGGATTACAGGCTTGCACCACCACATCTGGACTTAGCTGCTGGCTCAAGGCACCTGGGGGTGGGCCTGGCACAGCATGAGGGACCAAGGATGGAACCCTGGTCCCTGCACCTGCCAAAGTAGATTCTTAGTCTGCTGAAATATCTCACTGGCCCTCTTGCTCCACTTTGGACAGATTCCACCTTGCATGCCCATCCCTATACTACCCTATGCTATAATTTCCTTTGAGCTACTGTCTTTGAAAAGAATCATCTCAGTACAAACCTAGAAGTTTCCCACTATCATGTACTTTCCTCAGGGCATGTTCTCCAACTATATATCTGCCATTGTTAGTGGAACAGGTACATGTACTGTACACTTAAACCTGATTCCTCAGTCACATTTATAATTATTAGGCATTGGAAATAATTCTTTGCATTGCCAACAAGCTTTTCTTAGGTCTGCAGCCCAGGAGTGTGGGCACTTACTCCAAATACTGGTTGCAAAGAGGCAGTAAAATCCATCTCCCTCCACCCCCCTTCCAGAGAGACACAATTCCTTGGGGCCTGGGAGACCCAAGTAAAATTGTTGGAAATGGTCCTGAAACACAATTGGTGATAGCAGATAATGAAGCACTCAGACACTGAAGAATGTCCTCAAGGCTTTCTACTTGTGCAAAAGGGCACAGGCTCAAGTTGTCAGGTGAAGCACAAGCAAGGTTTGCCTCTTTCATCCCTCAGCAGAAGGAACAGCCAACCTCCTTCCCATTAACTGGTTTGGAGGTTCACAATCTGTCCTGTTTGGCTCACAAGGTACATGTGGAAAGAAAGGGTTGCTGAGGAAGGAAGAAATGAGCTGAAGAAGATGTAGAGAACAGAAAATCCTTGGCCCATTGTAAGTTATCTTTTGAGTGTAGCTGTTTTCTCAGGATTGGAAATAAGTGGACATTTTCTGTAACTTGGGGTATTTCAGAAAGTTCAAAGTGGAGGCCCTCCTGTTTGACAGAAAGAAACAGGACTTATTTTTCACACATAATGGTTCGTAAGAGACACTTGTGGTATTTGTGTGATATGTTGCTGTGAATTTTATTATGTAAACATGGCTCCAATGTATTTCCCACTCCACAAAACTCTCAAGGTTGACTTCGCTCTCATAATTCCTTACTTATGTGACTCCAACAACATGGCAGGGGCTTGAGTCCTTGGTAACAAATAAAAAATTATCAGAAGTTGTAGGCGTAACTTATAAATGTCAATGCAAATGTATATCTCACTTCCTGAAACATTCTCTTTGGAACCCCAAGTCAACATGTAAACCTTCTGACTACCCTGAGGCTACCCTGTCAAATATTCCGTGTGACAAAAACCCAAAAAGATGGCACTGTAAACACATGGAGAGAAAAATAGCTGCATTCCCCTAATCAACCCCAGCTCCCACTAAAATCATGTTCAACTATGTGGACACAGTGAGTCATGAGATGCCCACCCATAACTTGCCATGCTGTAACCCTAAATTCCTAACACAGACCATCTATAAAAGGAAATAAATGAACTGTTTTAAGCCAGTAAGTATTTGCATAGTTTTTGTGTACCAATGGATGACTTTAAGTCAATTATTTTATGTCAACTGTGATGTGCTCTTCAGGATTCCCTGGAGGTTATTATATATTATAGGACAAATTTTTCACTCCTTCTGTTCCTTGACTTAGCCAATAAAAATATTCTTTAAGAAACTCTGTCCTTAAGTGTAAGCACAGAAATGTGGATAGCGCAGTTTCATAACTACTCCCCTGATTTCACAGCCCATTGATTCTGAGCACATTTCTGTGACTCAAAGACTTTCGTGGCTTCTTCTCAGCCCAGCAGCTGTGACGCACTGTAGCTTCTGGCGAGCTGCTCAACATCTGTGGAACATCTTTTTCCTCAGCAAAGAGACAATAATAATACTTACCTCTTGCACAGGGGTATTGTATGGTTTAGATAGTTGTGTTCTGAAAATATAAAGCGCTATAATTTTAAGGTAATATTATAAACATATTATCCCATTCTCATTTCTGACCATATGGAGGGGGACCCATGAGGGCTTGGTACTTAGTTTTCAGAGTTTTAGCAATTAAAATTTTCAATTTAGAATTTCACATGTCTTTGCTAACCATTTAAATGCTGAAAGGATTGCCTAAATAAAAATCCATGTGTCATCTAGAAATGGGTGCTATTTTGAGCTTTAATTCCCTAACGTGTCAGAAAGCTTTCAAGGTTTTATCAAGCTGTCTTGGATCTTGCAATGTGAATTTTTAGCCTTCCACTCTGTTTTTTCCTTTTCAAAATTGTTGTGTAATAGTGTTTGCATTTATGTATATGTTTGTATCAGTATATGATCTTGTAGCCACAATGGGGAACAATTTTCTATAAAAATATAAGGCCTTGATGAAATGTTAGTAAAATGCTTCTAAGAAGAATACATTAATGGTCCCTCTGTGTATTGCTACAAAACATTTAAAGGTTGTATTTTTCACAATAAAAGTTTTATTGTCTATAAAATATTCTACACAGATTTATAATTAGGTGAATTAATCTTGTTCACTTAAAAATACTACACATAGAGAAATATTGGAAATAATGATTTAATATAATTTAAGCTAAAAATTTAAAAAAATTAAAAGATCTTGATCCTTATTTTACTTTACCCAAGCTTGTATTCTTGTTATATAGCACCCTCAAATGAAATTTAGCAGCACTTAAGCTGGACAACTCTGCTCCTATGTCCACATAAAAGCTGTAAATAAAAACACATATTTCTTTAAACTGAGGTATTTAATTTTTTTTACATTTGTGTTATTCAACTACTTTTAAAAAGTAAAGATTTCCTTTTTTCTTTCAGTACGTAATGCTATAATGATTAATAAAAAAAATCACAAAAGCACCAAAATATTTATATGAAAATTGCACTAAGTACATCTCACTAAGTAGACATTTAAATACTGATAACCTCTACCTTGTGATCTATGATATATTTGCTTCAGCTTAAACCTAAACTTAATCTTTCTCCATAAAAGATACAATGGCACAGGTTTAAGTTCCTTGAAATGTGTGTAATAATTTACAAAATGAAAACAATGTCTACAGGAGTCAGAACAATGTTCTGCCTTGTCTCTAAAATTCAAAAGTATTTCATTATTTAAAAATTAAAATATTCTGGCTCTAGTTCCAGATTTCCTGAGCAGACCTCTGTAATCTTAGCTGATAGCTGCAGGAGGAGCTGCCTCCTGAAGGGCTTTGTGCCCACATCTCCTCTCCCTGATGCTGACCTATATCAGCCATCCATGGGCCAGGAGATGCAACTGAGGAGCCCCAGCATTTTTCTGGGGATTAAAGCCGCACATAAATATCTTTAAATTGATACTCTGCCATGGAAGACTCTCACAGTTGGAGCTGGAACATGACAAACGAGATTGTGCAACAGCTACATAAGGTCCTTCTGTAGGACAAAGAGACCCTGAATCTTGAGGGAAATTAAAAACTGCCTCGCTGTCACAGCTCCTCCTCTGTGCAGGCCATCACTTCATGTTCTTTTAAGCAACCATATGCTCCCGTAAGTCAATAGAAATCCTAATTCCTATTGAAAAACAAAATCAATAGCCACTGTTATCCACTCTAGACTTCCTTTTGAAAATTTAAACAAGCAATCAAAATCCTATTGCAAATTTCACAAAAATAAAATACTTAATATGAATTAATGAGCAGGACAAAAACTCAAATCTTTATTTTGTTATACAATAATTAGAATCCACAAAGATTTTTCCAGGAGTTGTTATTTGTGTTTATTCCTTTTTGTTTGTTTGTTTTTGTATTTATGACAGAGTCTACAGGGTCTACAGGGTCTCACTGCGTAGATCGGACTCATAGTGATCCTCCCGTTTACCACCTCTCAAGTGCTGGGATTATAGGCGTGTCTCAGTTGCCATCTCAGTGTGCCCCAGGGGCTGGGCCAACATGGCAGGCTTAGGGATCAAACTCCTGACCCCTGTGTCTGCCTCAGCAGGGGCTCTAATCTGCTGAGCTATTTGGCCAGCCCATGTGTTTATTCTTAATTAAGAGTAGTAGAGAAGAAATCAGAGTTTAATAGTTTCAAAACTATAGGTTAAGCTATAAGAGAAGGTTATATGCATCAAAAAAATTAGTAAAAAAATAAAATTAGTTTAAAATAGGATTCAACATAGACTGGAAGATTTCTCTTAAAAGATAATATTCTTTGGCCAGGAGATAGTTCAGTGGCATAAGCATGTGCCTGGCAAGAACAAGGTCCTGAGCTTGATCCCCAAGGGGAGAGAGAGAAAGGAAAGAAAGAAAGGAAGGAAGGAAGGAAGGAAGGAAGGAAGGAAGGAAGGAAGGAAGGAAAGAAAGAAAGAGAAAGAAAGAAAGAAAGAAAGAAAGAAAGAAAGAAAGAAAGAAAGAAAGAAAGAAAGAAAGAATTCTTAA
>NW_004524697.1:5856295-5859276 GCF_000260255.1 Octodon degus | reverse complement strand
AGAAAGAAAGAAAGAAAGAAAGAAAGAAAGAAAGAAAGAAAGAAAGAAAGAAAGAAAGAAAGAAAGAATTCTTAATGTGAAGCTGGAGGAGGGAGTTCCTGTTTACAGAGAAGACAAAATACTCTAAATGTTAGAGGTGAAGCAATCTCCATTTTTAATCTCAACCCATGGCTATAATTTATTCTACCATTTTACCATAAGCTTAAATTGATACTCACAGCTTCCTAAGCTTAATTCTTAAATATTTTAAGATCATAACCATAATACTCCATAGCACTGAAAAATAAAACATCTTTACCAGTATGTGTAAAAAACATATCAACTGTATTGTATTTTTAGACAGAGAACAGATTCATTAAGTAAATATTCACCCAGACAAGAAAGCACATCAGTGATGAAGTAAAACTGGGATGTAGGATTTTGAGTCTGTCATTTGTATTTGCATTGACCAAGTCAGACAATAATGTCAAAACATTTTCTTACTTTAGCTTTGAGTTTAGTACATCAGAGTTTTGATCAAGGGAATATGAAGGATGTGGAATGTACAAGCATTTACCCATTTAGCATACAAAGGAGTAAGTAGTGATATTGTATAAATTCATGAAAATATTTCATGTTTTTAAAAACTGTTTTCTAAAAATACAGATTATTCGTGAGGGTAATAAATCTTAAACAACATGACATATATTTAAGAAAAACTCTATTCCATTTTGTGGTTTTGTTCTTCCTAAAGGACCTCCTGTTTAGCAAACATCCAGATATGACTCTGTGTGTCTCTCAAACTTTTCCTAATCTATATTGTATAATAAATTAGAAAGATTCAAAAAAGTAGAGAGATCATTTCTACTGTTTGGCTAAGTGCTTAGCTTTACCAAGCATTAAAACATTTCTATAATAAAAGATTAATTTTTAATATGTTACTGTTCTAATTTCCTCAGACAGAATGGCCACTTATTCAAATTATTTAGTGTTCCTGGACTTTTATGAATAATTAATTCACATAATGAGGTTCTCTGTCTTTTCACTGCTTTCCATCAATAAATTGGCACATATCTAGCTTACTTGCTTGAGTTTTTCGACTATTATTTATCTTGGTATTATGATCCTATATCTGCTTAATGTCACCCTGATTGTATTGATTTTGCTGCTTTAAAACCAGCACAAATACATTTCCAACTTATGCTTGATGGTTAATTTACAAAATCAAAATCCATTATTTCACTTGTATTTCAAAGTTATATGGCTAGAGATACACCATTGCGTGAGGCCATGGATTTAATTCCCAGGATGGTGAAAAAATTACAGGGGAAGTGTTAAATTGTTTAATGTGTTGGAGATCCCTTGCGCAGGTACGTTAAAATGTAATATATCTCAAAATATAACTACTAATGTTGTAACAGGTAATGATAATTATGGAGGGCAGTAGGTAAAATTCTTGGCATTCTTGAATCATAGCCTGTATTGCATTTGGAAAATAAAGCTGCAGTGGAGGCTGACTGCTGATTTGGGGACTTGGCAGGATTAGATAGACAAGAGTAAGTCTCATATTTCAGAGTTATTTCATCATATTTATAGGTCTAGAAATTTAAGTTTTCTTAATCTCCTCAGGCAATCCTCCTGTTTCCACTGACTCAGATTCTTCAAAATTCTAAGAATATGATATACTAAAAATGACTTTCATTCTGAGAAAACTGAAAATCAACTCAGTCTACTTTGGCTACTCAGTTTGCTCACTGATAATAGCCAAGTTACAAGGATGTGATGTCATTGAAAGACTTCTTTCAGAAAAATGAAGCGGGTTAGGTCAGCAATCTATGACATGATAAATATGACAGCTACTACAACTTCCAAGGCAGTGTTTGACAAATTAGGGCCTTCAGGCCAAATCTAACCTGCTATTTTTGCGATATTGGGGATTGAACTCAGAACCCTGTGCTTTCCAGGCAGGTGCTTATTCTACTGAGCTATCTCTCTAGCCCCTGCTATTTGTTTGTAAAAACAAATTAGCTAATATTTTTTAAAAATCTCTTTAAGCACTTAAAAATATTCAAAAGGAGAACACAGGTGAAATTCAATTTCATTAACAATGAATAAAATGTGTTCAATGACATAGTGTCATCCTCTACCTTCACTACAACAGCTGGGTTACACAGTGGAGGTTCTGACAAGTAATAGGACCCACAGTCCTACAGCACTGACTAGGCAGCCTTTCAGACAGTGTGTTGGTTAATACCTACTCCACAAACAAGCTTTTCAAATGAAATTGGGCTTATAAACCATTAAAGTATATGTTTTAAGCATACAGCTACAGATTCACTCTGAGGCAGGGCCAGGTTTCAGCGTTTCCATGAAATTATGACGATTTTGGGCTGGGCAGATGGCTCAGTAGAATACGCACTTCCCTGGCAAGTGCAAGGGCCTGAGTTCAATCCCTGTTCTGCCGAAAGAAAGAAAGAAAGAAAGAAAGAAAGAAAGAAAGAAAGAAAGAAAGAAATTATGACTTTTATAAAACATCAGAGCATGGCTTTAAACTCAATACAGATTTGCTCTTATGAAATAAATTGGTGTCTGTGTCTATAAAAGACTAAAGCAGACTGTGGAGATGTTCCCAATCGTCACTACGCTTCAAATCTTCTAGGGAGAGGAAATTAATTCAGAGGACACTGTAAGGGGATTCAGGTACACATTGAACAGTGGTTCAAGGTCACTTCAGACTTTATTATGGCACTCAGGTGTTTCCCTGAGGCTTAACAGGGCCCTCTCCCCACTTATCCCATCCCCTCCCTTACATTTTCCATTCCTCTCTTCTCCTGTCTCCTTTCCTCCTTTCCCCACCCCCTCCCCTAGTCTTGTCTGTTCTTTTTGCTTCTTTCCCCTTTTTCTTTCTCTTCCCTTTTTGTCCTCTCTCTCTGTCTGTCTCTCTGTCTCTCTCTTTCTGTATCTCTCTCCCTTTCTCTCTGTCTCTCTGTCTCTGTCTCTCT
>NW_004524697.1:5851300-5856180 GCF_000260255.1 Octodon degus | reverse complement strand
TCTCTCTCTCTCTCTCTCTCTCTCTCTCTCTCTCTCTCTCTCTCTCTCTCTCTCTCTCTCTCTCTCCTTTATTTCTGTTGATGATACTTTGGGTTAAACCAGGGTCTCACAAAGCCTACCCCATCCCTGTACTATGAGCAACATCCTCAGGGGTATTAATTGTTTCCTTTTGAAATATGTTCTCTCAGCGGCTGTTACTAGGAAATTGTGATTCTCCTGAAGTCAGCTGTGTGCCTCACTTCAATGGGACATATATGGGACCAGTGATAGAGACTGCTGACATACATTGTATAGTCAATGTCACTGACATCATACCCACCATCAGGCATATGCAACTCCAGGGAGAAAGCTCAAAAGACCCCATTTTGATACCTACAAAAAACTAAAAGAGTGAGCTGCTAATATTATTTTCCCTTTTGATCACTTACACAAAGTAATGATCTTTGAACTACAAGTTTAACTATTTCAAAATACTACATTTAAAAGTGCTATATTTTACCTCTCAATTGATTTTTTTTTTTTTTCAGAACCAGGGATTGAACTCAGGCCTGTGCACTTGCCAGGCAAGTGCTTATTCTACTGAGCTAACTCCCCAGCCTCTTGAAATATTTCTGGAAAGTGGGAAAATGGTTTTCCTTGGGTTGAAAATATGTGACAAATCAGCCTATATTTATTTGGTTTTCAATGATTTCCAAATTATAGAAAAAGTAACATCCTTTTCACAGATGATATGTCTCACTTTTATTTTTTCCTACTTAATTTATAAGGGAATTGTAGTCATTAATATTTAAGGTTCAATTAGGTAAGTTTCTAGTTTTCTTGGACTGACACTGCAGTAAACATTAGTAAAAAAGAAACAAAATAATATATTTCAATAAAAGGTGATAATGATAAGAACTACTATACTAAATGTCATCTAAGTTAGATTAAAAATAATCATTATATTGTTCACTTATGATGCATTTGGGTTGATATGACAAATTGAGAGACTGATTAATTCAAATAGAGGTCTTATAAGGTAGAAATGTATGGCATGGGGAAGTGAAATGATTTGCAACACCAGGAAAAATAAATGTGTAAAAGTAATGAACAATTAAATTCTTATACTGCTTTGGTTTTACTAGAAATTTCAAGAGGTAGAAAATCAGGTTGATGGATAAATATAGACCTACAACATCTTAAAATGTGCTTTAATTTGCAAAAGATATCAAAGTAACACCATATAACATATTAGTGAGCAGATTAGTCACTTCCCATTTGTATAATTAATCATGATTTTGATTTTTCTACATATATTCATAGGCACATATTTAATATGTCAGCACCAAGTGATAATATACCTAAATGTAAGAAAGCTAACTTATCAATCTATAAGTGCTTACTAAGTACCTGATAACCCCTATATAGTATAGTCTCCATCTTACATAGTTCTCACTACTCTGATCTATTTATATAATAAAAATAAGGAGTGAAATTGTTTGCATGACAAATGCCAATCGATGTTCATGTAGAGAAGAGAGCCTATAAAAGAAGGTCAAGGCTGAGGGTTTACTTCAGGGGGAAAGCAAATGCTTGTCATGTAGGTGGGTGTGGGTTCAATTTCCAGCACCAACCACTAGAAAATGAATGAATAAATAAATACGTAAACAAAGAAACACCCAAGTGATTCCGCATGTTGTCATCCTAACAATTGTGCCACATAATTTCTAAATGTATAATAAATATGTCCTCTTTCCACATCATAGATGGCAAATTTTAATTGGTTGAATGTAGAGGATATCATATAACTCTGAGTTGCTAATATACTATTGTAATCCTTTATCTTTTTAAAGTATTTTATAGTACTATGAAGAGATGTCCAAGTTATCATTTAACAAACTTTTTAATGAAATGGCCTTCTCATCTAACTTTATCACATCACTAATTAAAAGCTTTATTCTTTGAGCAGATTAGATAATGGCAAATGTACCTTTTTCTCTCCTTGATTCTTGTTCTAATAAGTGAGAAAAAGCATTTGCACTTGCGAGTTATTTTCACCTCAGTACTTTTAACAACATTGGAAAATACAAAATAAGTGCTAGCATTGAAATTCCTGACATAAATTGTGTTACCTAATGGTTAGTGACTGACCTAAATAAAGTTTTAACTTTCTATTTGAAAGAGAATTTTAGATTTTCTTAGATTTAGAGTTGGATGCTATATTTTGCTATCTTTTGCAATTGTTTTATTACACTGATGTTGTCAGAATATTGTGATTAGGGTTAATGGTACCAAGGATAACCTTTAAAATATGAAATTCCATAAAGAAAACATCTCTGGATGAATTTAAAATAATTCAAAACAAGCAGATAAAATATTCAATATTAATCCATTATTCATAATTGTTTACATTCTTTTTTGATGATGTATCATATTATTATAAATCAAGTAGCTTAAATCAACATAAATTTATGATCTTATCGTTCTGCAGGTATAAAACCCACCAAGGGTATACATGTAGTAATTCTAGGTGTCAACAGGCTGTATTTCTTTTGGGAGACTCTATGAGACATTTACTCATATTTTTTAAGACTGCTGCATTTCTTCATGATATCTTCCCCAGCAAAGCCAGAGATTTTGCATCTTTGTGCAGTACACTCTCATCTCATTCTTGTCCAATTCTTCCACATTCAGAACACAGTTAGGACACTGTGTTTACCTAGAAAATGAAGGACACTCTATTTTAAGGTCAGAACTAACTAGCAAGTAGTTCATATTGTACCTTAATCATTCTTTGGAGACCATAATTCTATTATAATAACATCCTTGGCTTTAATTTAAAAATAACTGATTCTAGAATTCTTATCTCAATTATTATTCATTCATTTATTTTTATTTTTTGGTTGTCATTTGGTTCTCTCTTTGTTTTCAAGTATGGTTATTCACAAATATTCAAAGAAGGGAAAATTCAATCTGGGACATGTAAAGGTAAGTATAGAGTTAGTTAACAGGAGGTAAATGAAGATCTTCCTAAATTACATATCACTTAATTCTGAAAACATTTTTTACCATGACCATAATTCATAAATAAGCATTTCATAGAACACTCATTTCAGTGGAAAGGAAGAGATAAGTATAGACATAGGTTAGGATCTCAAAGGGCATTTTTGGATGAGAATGTATTGATAGAGTGATTGATTTTGAATTATCAAGAAACTGTTCTAAATTAATGACTTAAATCTTATTATAATATAAAAAAGGCAATTTAACAAAAGAAAAGAAGGGACTGGAGTAGGTTACCCCAAATCTTTTGAAAATGTGAAAGGTTTGAAGGATTTCATGAGAGCTTGTATACAAATGAGCAAAAACACAGGCAGATGGTCCTTACAAACTGTAGAAAATGTTTTAGTCACCCCATCTATCTTTTAGGAAGATTTCGCATCTATACAAGGAATTGTTTTCTCTCAGCAATTTTCTTAGTCCTCTTTCCTATGCAGCTGCAAATAAGAATTTGTCTCAGGTCAAACCATGCTTGCTGCTAGCATATAAGGTAATATGTGGACAAAAAAAGAATTTTTCAAAAATCATGTTAGCTTTTTCTATCCGCTTTTCAGATGGGTGTTTTAAGATGGCTGAGTGTAAGGCATGTCACACGCGCATTCTGGCCTGAGCTATGACCTTTATAATGCACAACTTCGACCTGATTAGATTTGACGACTCTTCTCTGCCCTGAAACACTGATTTCTCAATATTCTCGAAGTCCATTTACACCTGCAGGCAGATGAACATGAAAGGTGTGCTTCCGCTGAATGACTTGGTGAATAAGCAAATGCCTTACTCTGCAGTTTTTCATAGTGTAAAGGTGAGAAGACAGCAAACCTCACTAAATAAACACCTTTGAAATAAAGAAATGGCTAATGGAATATAATTGATAACTGGAAGCTTTCTCCAAAAACTCCGACTGAAAACATACTCTTAGGAATAATATTAAATTTTACCACTTCAGTAATTTTTAGAAAATCCTCTGGACCAACAGGCAAACAAACTACACAATTATTAATTTTCAAGGAAACAGTACATGCCCCCAAAATCAGATTGACACCATGCTTTTTAGAAAATATTGAGTAACAAATGTTGGGCTCCATATCTGAAAAAATATTCAGGGAAAGAAAAAATAAACCAAGAACAGGATGTCTAGTCAGACATGCTTTAAAATATCAAGGATACCAAAATACGAGACTATAAGAATTCTAATAGGGGCCGAGGAGACGGCTCAGTAGAATAAGCACTTCCCTGACAAGCGCAAGGGCCTGAGTTCAATCCCTGGTTCTGCAAAAAGCATAAGAAAAATCCCCATAAATTCAATCCCCAGTTCTGTGAGAAAAAAAAAAAAAAAAGTTCAATCCCGGTTCTGTAAAAGAAACAAAACAAAACAAGAATTCTAATAACATAAAAACCCTAACCTGAGTACTTCTACTTAAAAGGAGATAAAACTATGAAAAGTCTCCCAAAGGATAATGAGTCTTATATAATTTTAAAACAATCCAAAAATACCTTAAGTTCAGAGAAAAATTTCAATCTTTTAAAATGATTGATCTAGAGAAACACATGAATACGTTATATAAATATAAATTTAAGAAGCAATGAAAAGGACCCCAAATTAAAGGACCCAATCAAAATGTGAACGTGAAATGAATAACAATAATGCCTGCTTAAGCAGGGCACAGTGGCCAGAGTTTGATCCCGGTGTGCCATGCTGGCCCAGCCCACCCAGCCCACCTGCGGGGCACACTGAGACTGAGATTGAGACTGGAAGTGGTGTTGCATACCTGCAATCCCAGCATTTGGGAGGCTGAAAAAAAGGAGAATCGCTATGAGTCTGATCTATATAGTGAGACTCT
>NW_004524697.1:5849069-5850090 GCF_000260255.1 Octodon degus | reverse complement strand
TACTGAGCTATGTTCCTGCCCCCTCAAATATCTTTGATCTGTATCTGGTTGAACCTACTAGTTTGGAATCTACAAATATAGAGGTTTGACTGTAATTCAAACTGCAATATTAGTTGATTATCAAAAAATAACTGAAACAGTAAGAAAGTTCACAAGTAAACTAAATAATGACAAAAATAATCTGCTATTGTTTCTTATTTCCCAAGTAACATGTAAGACAATTACAGCTTTGTTGTTGCCGCTGGTAGGAAGCAAGGAACTTCTGAGAGACAGATGAAGGAATGTTACTCCCTCACAACAAGAAAAATAAAGGCAAAACTTGCATCTGTGGCTATCCCTCAAGAAGCAATTCCTATAAGGTGAGGTGAAAATACACAGATGATTCCTGCTTGCAATGAACTGACTTACAAGAAGCAACCCTGAGTTTAGAAAATATTCATCTTTTAAAATAGGCAGGGATGTTGGAGTCCATTATTCTGATGAGAGTTAACATTTCTGTCTCACAAGTATTTTTTCCCGGTAAACCTACAAGATACACAACAACTTGTGATTTGTACTTGACTCCAAAGAGCAGAAGAAACCCAAAGGCCTTGCAAGTTTTTGTATATTTTATTTCCTTCTTTTATTAGATGATTTATCCAATTTTAAATCATGATATACTGCACTGAGTTGAAAATATCCACATGTAGACTTCACGTTAGAAATCATAAGTTCAAACTATTGAAGGACCTAGTAATCCTATATTAATTTGGTAGGGCCCTTAGAGAGAAATGATAGACTCCACTCAGGGTCAGAAAATGTACCTGGTAAGTTTAGGTAGTACTAGTACAAGAGAAAGCAAGAGTAGATCTCTGGACCAGTTGTGCCTGCCCCGACCCTGGGGCTCACTGAGACAGAGATTGAAACTGGGTATGGTAGTGCACACCTATAATCCCAGCTTTTGGGTGGCTGTAAACAGGTGGATCACTATGAGTCTGACCTAGTAGTGAGACCCTGAACACCCTGTAGGCCCTTCCCTAAA
>NW_004524697.1:5846079-5848564 GCF_000260255.1 Octodon degus | reverse complement strand
AAAAAAAAAAAAAAAAGAAAAGAAAAAGAAAGAAAGAAAAAGGAGAGAGGAAGAAAAGGAGAAGCAAAGTAGAAAGGGAGAGGGAATAGAGGGAGGACAAAGAATAAAGTGGATACTAAAAGGGTAAGAAAGTTTGGTTGAAATCAGCAAATGAACCAGTGTGATCTAGAGAGAAGGAGATATTTGGTCCAGTTAGAGCTGGACCAAATATTTATATTCTTTGGTCTAGCAAATCAAATTTTCTTTCTCCCTGGTTGAGAAGAAAGTCATAAAAGATAATGCTGGATTGCATCTCTATTTACTCACCAAACTCAGAAACGTGTGAAAATCTAAGAGAGGAAACCTAAAATGTATGGTGTAGAATATTGTTCATATTTATGATATACATTTCCAGCAAAATGGTGGAAGGTGTGATTATAAGCGGCTTGATAACTGCACTGTGGTTAGGAAAGGAAGTTATTGTACCAGGGAAAAATGTTTTGGAGTGAGATAAAGGCAATATTGTAGAACCCATCCTCCATCGCTTCTTTCATCTCATTGCCACAAAATTTGTTTCAGTTTACAAGGTCAAAGGAAAGAGAAAGGAAAGGAAAGAAGAGAAAGGAAATGGGAAAATAGCATGGAGAATGTCCTGAAATGGAAATGGTTTACAAATCTGTGGAGGTTTAAGTCTTCATAAGTAAATAAAGAAGGGTTTTTATTTTACAATTTTGGTCAGTTGCAGTCTTAAACAGTTTTCTAAATGTCATTGGGCTTCATTTTTCTTTTATGTAAAGTGAGGGTATATCAGTAGATGAATGGCATAAGGCGAAGATAAAACAGTGAAACACTACACACATGATAACTCGTTGTGGAAGTAAACATCACAGTGTAATAGAAAACAATTTTCATTAAAATAAGTGAGATAAGCAAAATGATGGTGAGATTTATAAATCAAATTAGAGATTCCTAGAATATGCTCAATTTGTTTAGTGCTACGGGAGAGTTTTCATAGTCCTTTAATGGGTTTGCTCCCTCTTTGGTTTCTTATGACAATCTTATGAGTTACATAAGAACAGAAATAGTTTTTCTCACTTTGAAAAATAAGTAGAGCTTAGCAAGATGAATTGTCATATCTAACCTCAGAAGGTAGTTATTTAGAGCTCAGATTTTCACTTTTTACTCCATGATTTTTCCTAAGTAAAAGCTCAAAAATTGCAAATAAATAAAGACTATATGTTTTTGCTATCCCTGTTAAAGATGCCACCCAAATTATTTTCTTGTGAAATCCCATTAGAAACTGTTAACGTTTTCAGTATCTTCATCCCAGAGGAAAAACTGAGTGATAAGACACTTAAAAAGTATCTGTTTTATTTGAAGTAGTAGTTTTGGCATCCATTTAAAAATATTAACAAGGAATAAACTTTCAAAATTTAAATTATAACAGTTTTGAAAAGGACACATTTACTAATTATGTAGTTAGTAATTATGTACCTAATTCAATTTAATTTAATCAATTTTGTGAAATTATAAAAGGCTAGCTTTCTATTTAGGAACTGAATCCGTTTAATTCAAGCTAGAAATATTAATTACCACAAATTAAACACCAAACAATCACAAGTCAGTCACTTAGCTGAGCCATGAAATTATTTTACCATTTTTTTGGAGCCTTGGGTATAACCACAATAAGGCAAAAGTGAGTGGGCAGTAAAATAACACATGCTCTCATCCTCAGTATTTTTTGGGAATATCATAAAATGTGAAAATATAATTCTTATCTTTAAATATTAAGTTTTTATTTTCTTTTTCAGCAATATAAAGCAATACTAAACTCTGGAATAAGCATTAATTGAAAAAATAATTGTAATGAAGAAAAAAGATATAATTGAGCAATATATTGGCAAAAATAACTTTTCTCCTACATAACCAGTAGCACAAAAAAAAGAATAAAATTTATTCTTATTGGATAATTATAAATGGATTCTAACTAAAAGGGGGGAAAACACTTTAGAATATTCATTAATGACATGTTAGTGTCTTCTTGAACTCCCTACGTTGAAATATTTTATCAGTAATAGAAGGAATCGTAAAACAAAGCTTATTGACTTAAAGACCAAAGCACAGCTACACAATTAAGCAAACAAAATAGATTTCTTAATCCAATATGTTCTTTCATGAAGAGAGAAACAAAATTAAAATCTCACAATTGACACCTATTATCTTTGCAACTCAGCATTAATTTTTAATATACACTAAACTTCTCTTGCTGGCATCAGCCTTATTCTTTTCCATGTTAAAAATAACAAAGCCTCTTTCCAATTAACTGCTAGATTAAGAATCTTCTGAAGAATCTCGGGATCATTGCCTTGCCCATCTTCTACATATAACTCTATGGCTTGACTTATTCATGTTTCCTAGCTGTTCTCCTTTCCCTCTCTTGATTAGTTAGTCCCTGAGATCCTGCTTTCCTTTTACTTATGTTATACCTTTCTATTTGTATTTCTTC
>NW_004524697.1:5842768-5844632 GCF_000260255.1 Octodon degus | reverse complement strand
ACAATTAGATCACTTTATAACCTCATTCTGATTCATTTTTCTTAGTTTTTGATGAATATTCATTAAAAATCAGTTTACTTCCTCTAAATCAACTGGTAATCACATGAATTTTCAAATTTCTTATTAATACTGAACTTGATGATAAAGTGGGATAAAAGAAGTCATAATGTGAAGATACAGGTTGCTATTTGGAATCATTCATTTCAATATGCCTTAGAAATCTTACACTAATTAACATATGTCATGTCTTACCATACCCAGAAAAGCTCCTCTATAGAATTCAGGCTAATAGCTCCATCCTTGGTTAAAAGCTGAGATGGTTTATGTATCATCATAGGACACAAATATATATTCTCAATGATTATACTTCTCTATGACATCTGTATCAACAACTAGTGAAGAAAATGATATATTGTATTTCATACAGGGATTAAATAACTAGCCAAAATTTTTATATTTGGAATTATTTCTATTCAAACTTTTAAAGAAATGGAAAAATATATTTTAGTAATTTGTGATTTTAGCAGAAAGACACATAGATTTTGAATTAATTTCTAAACATCAGACAAGTTTCATAACTAAAAATAAAATGTTTTACCATTACACAAACACCTGTAAGGTTGAAGGAAATTTTAAACCTGCATTTTCAATTTAACTCATCACTAGAGCACTATACAAGAAAAAGGCTAAGTATTTACTGTAAAAATTCTTTAATACAACTTCACATTATAACTCCTAAATTTACACACATCTATACCCTATTCCAACAAGGAAAAAAGGCAGGAGATATATGTTCAGGACCTATGCACAAAATGTCAATAATTCGTTGAATTATGGACACAATAACCATTCACAGTGTTACTAATATCCAATCCTTTTTCAAGGTGTCATTGCCTGTTATCTTAGCTCTTAGTACATAAACTGTCAAAGGTCATTTCTAAATGAATGCTTAAATTCTCAATATACTAAATACATTTATCAGTTAAGATTGTTATGGAATACAAAAAATGCCTCAAGCCACATGCAAGAAAAAAATCAAATATAAGAATGACAAACTCTGACATCACATTTAATTACTTATAGTGAAATACTAGCATAATTTGATTTAAGCCACACATTCAATTTTATAACTATTCCCCAGTTAAAATATCTCTATTTCATTTCTTTCACCTAAACATAATAAATTAACCAATATTATTACAGATCTTTGATAATATTTAGAAAATATTTCTGTGGAAAATACATCAGTGGAGGAACACAATGTGAAAGAATTATTGAATTGAAATAAAAGTTTAAAAAATCTTAGTAATGGTTTCAGTTTTGTGATCTATTAAATAGATCCTACAAAATATATTTGTATCATTTAACATTTTTTTGAACATATTATGTTACATATGCAGTCCAAGGAAAGAATCCACAATGATAGCGAAGTGAAATATTAGAACAGTTACTAAAAGCATTTCAAAACACATTGGTTTTATTTTAACTTGTAGTTAAATCTTTTGGCAGAAACTACCTAAGTAGGACTTGAAGTCCTTTACTCTAAACACTTATTGACATTACTGCATCTCTGAAAGATCCTGAGCCTCCCTCTATTGCCAACTCTACACTCTCCTGTCCTTTTTACTAGTTTTCAAAACACATCAATAAGGGCTAGCCAAATAGCTCAGTCAGTGTCAGCCATGTGGATGAGTCACAGCCATTGCTTGACCAATTTGCTCTCTGTAAAAGCCTGAGAGAATGTCATTTCTTCATGTGACTCTCCTTAGGCACACTCTACACCATCGATCACTTTCCTCTGTGGCCCCATAATCTCTTTGGTGAGAAAATTTGGGACACCACTGAGTTACAGGATGTTACAGTA
>NW_004524697.1:5840070-5842668 GCF_000260255.1 Octodon degus | reverse complement strand
GCAAGTGCTTATTCCGCTGAGCCAGCTCCCCGGCCCCTAGCCATATCAATTTTAACCTGAATAAAAAACTGTCACCTGAAAAAAAATATAAATGAAGGTGTAGTATTCCCTTTCCCCTTGTCACTTTCCCCTTACTGGGGAAAAAATGCCAGAGTTGTACAACATAAATAAGAAGAGATTTGTTTTGGCTTAAGGATCTGAGTGTGCAGCCCCTGGTTAATTGGCTCCAGGGAAGCAGCAGCAGGGAGAAAGTGAGGAATGCAAAAAGCTGCCCCAACCATAAACAGCCCAGGGAGATGAAGAGAGACAGTAGGAGTTAAGATAAGAACATGTCACCCAGGTCACACTCCTGGTGACCACTGTATTCTGACATGACTCAACGTCAGAATAGCCCATTCAGCTATCAGTAAACTCATTGATTGATAAATATATTGCCCAGGGATCCAACTGCTTTCCAAAAGTTTGACCACTGGATATGAGACTTTGGGGGGATAGTTTAGATTGAAAATAATAATATTCTATCCCTGACCCCCAAAAAGTTCATGGCTGCTTTAATATGCAAAATGTAGTTTGTTATTCATTGCTCAGCTGATGGGCATACTCCTGGGCCTTCCAAAGGAGTGGTTAATGCTTTTTATTTTTCCTTTTTATTCTTATTTTCTTTCTAATTTCTTATAACTTTATTTTGTTTTGTTTTGTTTTGTTTTTCAAACCACTTTTGCATGTTTACATCTGGTAACCTAAACAATTAATTTGAAGATAATGTCATGCAATACAGTATCCATTGTTGAATTCCTATTACTTTGTTTAGTGAAATTTTGTATTGTTTCTAATGTTTTTGTTACTATTTTATATTCTTAAAAAGATAAAAACTAGAAAATAAATTAATTTTAAATATTACCAGTGAAATGATTATTAAAATTGCCTCGTTGCCTTCTAATACACCTAATTAAAAAATATTTTTACAGATACATAAATGGAAATACTATTGACAATGAGGAGCTGAAGTTCTTTTTTGCAGTAATATTACTTTAAGATGTGCAAAAATCTCAGCTGGAGACATTTTAGTTGACAAGGCCTATTTTGAAAATACCTTATTTCGGATAAATTATGAATAGCAAAAAGATTTTCACTTTTGCTTCATGCCTGCCTACATTCTGTCAACAATTTTCCATATCTACTGGTCAAACTTATAAAACACAAGATAGAAGAACAAGCTTATATTTGACTGCCTAGTAAATAATTTTTTAATTGAATATACTGCAAATAGAAACATCATAGTCTGTGAAATCACTCACGCTGTTCAAAGGGAGGTTAACTATGTAGTAGTAATCCTGAAAAAGTGAGTGTGATTTTGATTCGCGCTATGTATACTTCTTGAAACTCAGTCTGGTTACATGTAGAGTGACCTTCCACCCATATGACTCTGTATGAATATGAAAGGTTCACCAGATGGTCTAGCATCAGCTTACATTGTTCTTATGTTGGTCAGTGAACTTCTGGGCCAAGGCTATTGTGTCTTCCTTCATAATTTTTATACATTTCCTGAGCTTTTCACATTTACACCCTCAAGGATTGATGAAGTTAGGACAGCTCATTTTAGTAGAAAACATGACAAATATTCTGAGGAAACAAAAAAAAAATTCAAAAGGGATGACTTGAGCCGTATTCTGTGGAGATCTTATTGCATTGAAATGTTATGAAAACACAGAGGTGAGAATGTTTTCAACATTCAGCAATGATACTTTGATTGAAGTAGATAAAAGAAATGGAAAGATAATTCAAAAGACTTATGTCATTTTTAATTATAATAAGAATATAGGAGCAATGGAATTCTGTTCACATGCTCACTTCTTCTCAAAGAAGTTCAAAAGGCTCATATAAGAATTGTTTACCACTTTGTAAACATTACAGTGCTCACATCCTACATTGTGTTTAGAAAGAACATTCAAGAACACAGATTTAGCCATTAAAATTTTGTACTAATATTGGATGAAAGAATGCGACAATCCAAGTGAGCAACATCATTGAGGTTTTCTGTGCTCTGTGCCACACCCACTTCCTGCCTGGGAGATTCTCCCCCAAGAGCTTTCACCAACACCCAAGAAAGAGCATCAAATTGCAGAGCTTTTTTGTTTGCACAATGAGGAGAATGGCAAGAAATAAAGGAAAGAAACAATTGCTTGTGTCTGTGTGGGAGGTACAGGATGCTCTGCTCTGTGTGGTTCTGTGCCTTGAAATTTACCAGAAAATAAAAATTAAATACTGATCACCCTGTATATTCTTATTGCATGAAGATTAGTAATAAGTTCAGAAATAACTCTAAAATCCATTTTTATATTTTGCTATCACATTAAAAGCAAGTCCCATTTGCTTTAGCTTCAAAAGATTGGTTTATGAAAATGTAAGTGAACGCTGGCAGCAAATGAGCTGCAACTTGTTTTCCTAAACAGGAAATGGGTTAAGCAATCTTAACACCAAAATTACCATTAGAAACATGATGACCATGCCATTGATATATTAAAGAGAAGCAAAACAAAACAGGTATTATCCCAAATGCATGTAAAATAAAATGTATGTACGTATACTAAGAAATTT
>NW_004524697.1:5833208-5834646 GCF_000260255.1 Octodon degus | reverse complement strand
GATCCCCAAGGCATGCTGAGAGGGCAATTGAGACTGGGAGTGGTGGTGCACCTGTGATCCCAGCTCTTGGGAGGTTGTAAACATGTGAATCACTACGAGTCTGGTCTAGTGGTGAGACCCTGAACTCTTTATAGACCCTTCCTTAAAGTAAAAAAAAAAAAAAAGAGCTATATTGAGATAGGCCAGATAATTCACCCACTCAAAGTGTACAATTCAACAAATAGAAGTAACTTCACAGATCTTTTCATGTTTTCATCTTTTCTTTTCCCTGATCTTTTAAGTCTTCTCCTGACCTACTTCTGAACTAAAAAGTATTTATTAGAAAGCTAGTGATATCAAGCACCCTGGCACTGACTCGTAAATTGGCAGAAAGAGTTAGGCCTAACCGAATTGCACTATAGTACACTCGGGTGGCTGTTATCACTTCACTTTATTAAAACCCATATAGGCTAAGGAATAGGAGTAATAAAAAGATGTCTTGAGGATAATAAGAAAATATCACTGGATATGTTTGCCTCCAATAGACTTGGCATCCAAATTAAAAGTACTAAAGGGAAGCCCAGAGTCCCTTTATGTTAGCAGTAGTGGTAATTCTCATGGAACTTAAATTCATAAATGCTTGCCCTGAATTTACCTACCATAGTAATTTATGAGTCAGAGAGTAGTAAAGTTATAGTGGTTAAAGTTTTTATGCATCCCTGACCACCACATCAATGTGAGAATGAAAGGGCATAAATTAGGTTCAGTATTAATGGTGCCACATATACTTGGTCTATGAATGAAATCAAAAAGAATCCTTATTTCACATTAAATAATAAATAATTCATACACTGTTGATATTTTCATATATGCATTTGATAAGTGATGTGACTTCCTTCTGCATACTGGAAAAAGCAAACATGAAAGGCCTTTGACAGACTACACATTCATTGTGCAATATATTTCCATCATCTCTGAGACTAATTTGAAATTGCTAAATGTCAATTGCACATCATTTACACTTTATAACTAAAAAAGCAAAAAAAAAAAATTTCTGTGATTGGAAGCTCCAGGCTTTAAGTTGTAATATTAACAGATATATAATTCAAATTAATTATAGAGTTATCCCATTTTGAGTACAATGTTTGACTTGTCACTAGAAGTGATATTAAAACTAACATATATTAATGGTACATTTGATTTTTCTCTGTCACAAAAGGTTTTTACAACCATAGAATTGCACTTTAAACCTTCTACAAAATTAATTTATGAGATGATTTTTGTATGGTTATGTCAGTAACATTAGAAATCTAAGTGATCCTTCTATGCTAGAAAGTATATATGCAGATGTACTTTTACAGGAAAAATTAAATCAATTGATAATAGAATACATTCAACAGGTCTTAAATAATAGCTACTAAATTTAAGATGAGTCCTAAGAGATTATGCCTCTCTCTCT
>NW_004524697.1:5827907-5833108 GCF_000260255.1 Octodon degus | reverse complement strand
GTATTGGGTCAGGTAATTCTGTCTCAGTGTGTGGTGAGTCCTGGCTTAAACTTGATTCAAGCTGGCCCATCCTTGTAGATGTCACCTGGGAATGCAGCACAGTGCAGCAGGTACCTCGTGCTGCACAAACCCGGCCACTCTTCTTTAGCAGGTCAGGAGCCCTAAGAAGGCAAAAGCCTTCCTGTCCACACAGTCCACTCCCTGTGCCTAGCACCAAGCCCTGCCCTTGGGCATGACTCAGGAATATGAGTGACTGCATGAATTCCGACTGTGCTCTCATCCTCCCCATGTGACTGGCTGTGGCTCTCATCCTCCCCATGTGACTGACTGAGGCTCAGCGGAGAGGCTAGAGATTTGCTCCCCGCAATGAAGAGCCTGTACCATTTGGAGCTGAGATCTGCCCAGCATCAAGTCCTGCACTGCCTTCCATAAGGACCTTCCAGAGAGGCTAAACACCAAAACAAGTAAGTGAAACTCCTTTCTATAGATGCTATTCTTTTTTCTTTTGATTTCTTTTTGTTTTTTTTCTCATTAGCTTATTGAAAATCAATAATTATATATCACATGAAAAATTGTATACAAATATTGAAACGTGAGATATAAGATGTAGACAGAGTGATGTTTTGAGAAATATTGCAGAAATGAATAAAAGCCCTAGGACTAGATCATGGAAACTTGCATAAATTCTAAATATGAATACTTTTCATTTGAAAAATATGTAAAAGTGTATTTCACCATTAAACTGATAATTCTTAGAACATGAAAAGTTTTGACATATAGGACAGAAATGACATATTGAAATTGGCAAAGCCTAAACCACAAAAAAGTATATCTTTATAATGCTAATGTTTCAACCTTTCAAATGAAGAGTGGGTGTTTTCTTTATGATTTACCTGCATGTTTCAAGTAGACCATGCTTCCCTAGAGTGCTCCTGTCCTAGAAAAGGAGACAAACCATTACATGATTAATGATGCATGTGATTTTGTCTTCTGAAACAGGAAACATTCTGAGTAGCAACATATACATTTAACAAGCCCTCTCCACCTGTTCTCAAGAAATAGGATGTTTGAGAACAATTTGTGTCTTGTGAAGGATCTCCCTCTCTGCAGTGGTGCTACATGTCATAGACTGATGATCCTAAAAAACAGAAACAGCTACTTTTCGCCCAGATAGGCACATGTTAGCATCTCTCTCAAAAATTGGCAAGAACATACGTGTTGACAGCCTCAATGCATTTGGAAGTATCTATCACCTGTATCTATCATGACATTTACATGGTACTGAGTCTATACACACTGAATGTGACCAATGAGTGTCTTGCTATTCTCAACTAGCTTTTAGTGTGCTAACTCAGCCTTGAGCATCCCTCTTTTCTGATGCTGATAGAAGGCTGCTGATTAGTAAGCTGCCAACAGAGATCTCTATGCCATCATTTTAAAATAAATTTTCTTTTCTTTTCTTTTTTTTTTTTTTTCAGAACTGGGGATTGAACTCAGGCCCTTGCACTTACCAGGCAAGTACTTATTCTACTGAGCTATTTCCCTGGCCCTAAATTAATTTTCTAAGAAGACTTTTGTGTAAGTATAAATAATTTGCAATCATATAAATAATTTAGTTAACTCAGTATCTGACAGAGACAGTACCTGCTACCATCTATGTTTTAATTTTTTAAGTCTAGGGGTAAGGGGAGTACTGGAGAACAATATTACGTTAATCCTAGGAATTTGTTACATGCAAAACAATACAATATTCTATCTGGCATGCATGAAATTCCATCTAACATAAGCAGTAAAAACATAGGTGAGGGACTTGTGGAGCTGGACCACAGGTGATCAATATGTAGAAAAGGACTTTGAAATAGTATATCAATCACTGTCAATCAGATATTCTTGTTTTGAAAATTTGTAATGTATGTATTATTACATGTTACCCTGTTTCTATCTTTGCTTTTATTTTTTTTGTTCTTTTTACTCTTCAAAATAAAAGAAAAATATAAAAGAATGAAGCCTTATCAATTGCTTATTTTCCTAAAATATATTTTATGAATAGAAATCTTTCTAAAGATTTCAAAACATAGCATATTAGTGTCCTAGGTGAGACATTAAGTTAAATTATGAATATAGTTACAGAAATTTCCAACTATTTTGTCAATTCTTAGCTAGAGATTTTAAAAGAAATTCTGTGAAAATACATTACAAGTAGGATAATCAAATGTCCCACTTCTACCTACAGCACACTTGATGTATTATGGAGGCTTGTAGTTGCTTTGCTGTTGAGAGATGGGATCTGGTCCAAGAAGCTGGGTCACTGTGTATGTGGCCTGGAGCATTTTGTCTCCTTCCCACTCTTCCCTTCCCTTTCTCTCTGCTTTCTGAGATAGCGCTATGAGTGTTATAACCTGACCAAAGCGCCGCCATCCTGTTCTGTACGCGCCGTCTTAGTGAACCATGTCAGTTGCTGTAAAATGTGCCTGTCTCACAAAACTTCTGTTCCTGTAAGCTGTTGCTGCAAGCCCTCGCCCCCACCCTTGAGTTCCAATGTGTGCCTATCTCACAGAACTTCTTTTTCTGCAAGGCCTCACCCCACCCTTGAGTTCCAAGAATGTCCACTGCTGTTCCTACACCCTTAAATTCCAAGAACCTTTCCAGACCCCTAACCATATCTAGTCTCAACAGCTGAACTCCCTGAGTTGTACCCCACCTGCTTTGTGGTTATAAGCTTTATAAACCCCCGCTCCCCTCTTTCAGTGTGCCTCTCTGCACTCTTGCATAGAGACCGCCCCAGGGTACCTGCTAAAATAAAACGCTTCTTTAACTTTTGGACTTGCCTCGTTGTCAATCGATTTTTGAGCTACAACAATGAGCAACACTCCTCCCCTGTGCCACACCACCCTGGCTTGTAACCCGCTGGCTATGGGCTGAAACCTCTCTAAAAATCACAGTCTTAATATATTTTTCCCTCCTTTAGACAGTAATAAGTGTTGAGTATTATGGTTCGCAGAGGAGGAAGTAACTGAGATACTTGGTTTAATTTTGTTCTGTCATTCGAGAGGAATTAGTATTCTTTTCTGGGTCATCTATTACTTTAAGTAAAGTTATTACTATACAAAATATGTTAAAATCACCAAAATGCTTTCAGTATATCTTAAATGGAACTTACAGCTTTGCCTGGATCTCATCTAGTACTGTATGAAATGCATGAAAAGTGCTCTTATCTCGATGCAGGATTTAAGTTGTAAGGATATGTATAATATATGTGTATCATATATACAAAGTGATACACCAGATATGTTCTTCTGACTTTCATAGATCAAATATAATCAGCAACTCCTCTTCAAGAACACTTTAAAATAAATAAACTATATCTACGTTGACACAATAGGTAAGAGGAAGGTAGTTTCTACTGATTTGCAGAGACAGAAGATGAAATATTTCATGTTACAGCTTCTGCAGACAATTTTCAAAAGACCTGTGTGATACATGTGGCTTGCAAGATACATAAAATCTTTCAGTAACAAGTCAATGTGATCAGAGTGAAAATTTTGCAGCATATGTTAAGGTCCTATGAAATATGTCCATGAAGTCTCCATGGAGCAGTCTGGCTGTAAAATATATGTAAAGTAGTCTGAATATATATGAAACAAAGATTTTACAGTATATATGTAGGATACGTTTACCTCTACTTGATATATTGTTCTTAAATTATTGGATATTTAAGATATTAACCAAAAGTTAGTATATGTGTGTTATGGTTTGTGTCTGGGTGTCCCCCCAAATCCTCATGCAGTCTTGGGGTGGCCTATGGAGTTTGTGATTGATTGTTGTGGGTGTGGTTGCTGCCCCTGCATGGGGCAGGTAATTTGCATTACAATGTAAGGTGGGAAGAGAAGCCAGCTGCCTAAGCTGCTGCTATCCCTCTCTTGTGCTCTTGCTGTTTGCACTGCCATGAAAGGTTGCTTTCTGCTATGTGCCCCTCTGCCTTGGAGCCAGCTGAGTTTGGACTGAAACCTCCAGTAACTGTGAGCTAAATAAACCTTTCCTTCCTTTATTTTGAGTCTCGGGTATTTGTCCCATCAGTGAGAGAAGAGTAACTAAGACAATGTGAATGAATTATCAGGAGGGGATTTTACTCCCTAAATTAATTTGATAAGAAATGTAAATGTGAGCGCGCCTAATCATTGCCATTGATTATCTACCTAGGGGCAATATTGATATGTGAAATTCAAAAAAACACAAAAATGCTGGCAAAACATCAACACATACTCTAAAACTTAATAGATATTTAAAAATGACTGCTTTACAATGAACACCTTAGATTATAGTTGGCTTATGTCTATAAACATAGACTTATATCTATAAACATAGACTTTTATTTGGATCAAATAATTGTTCTTCAAATCATCTGCCCTTATAAGTTTTCTTATGATCATGGTTAAAATTTCAAGATTAGCTGTTAAGGCACTGCCTTTACTGGCAGCTGAACTTTGCAAACACTGAATAATGCTGGATTTAATAAGTCTTATCAGATGATTTAAACTGATAATCATCATTAATTACAAATATGCTTTGTTTGATCTCTTCTATGATATTATTGATTATTAGTTGCCGAGTATTTTTATAAGTACCTTGATTTCAACATTACAGGTGAAATATTGTACTTTTGGAGACAGGATCTTGCTATAATCCATGTTGACCTTGAATTTATGGAAATCTGCCCTTATCAGTGCTGTGAGTGCCAGGATGACAGGTGTGGGTCACCATACCCAGCAAGAACTTATTTTGGCAATAATTAAATACACATTTTTATTGAAGTAAGTTTTATGTAAAATAACATTGCTACAAAATTAAAAATCCATGGAATACAAATGCTTTGGAATTCATGGTGCCATCTAAATAAATCACATTTTTAATCAATACTAACAAAAAGTGAGATTTTAAAAACTTGTAAGCACATATATCCAGAACAATTATACTCTACTGTTTTCGGATAAAGCTAATGTCCAATGCAAATTATATTTAATCATGTTCTAAATTATTAATATTCTATAGTTCAGAAAAAGAAGGCACATTTTCAATGTGATGATACAAAAAATATGATTTTTCTTGCAAATATTTGGTAGAATTTCTTTTTACTGCTATAGTACAAATAGTTAATTTGTAAAATTGGTGATATAAAAATTTTATCCTGAAAAAAATTCACT
>NW_004524697.1:5817260-5820157 GCF_000260255.1 Octodon degus | reverse complement strand
GGGGTGGGGGGGTGCCAGCACAGCATGTGGTACCAGGGATCAAACCCTGGCCCCTGCGCTTGCCTAAGCAGGTGCTTAGTCTACTGTGCTATCTCACTGGCCCTGATTATGCCACTTTTGGCTCGCTTTTACTGTGGTAGCAGATATTGAACTCAGAGCATTTAGGAAGTTACATTATTATTATCTATTTCTTTTTTTATTTTTAGACAGGGACTCACTAAGTCACTAAATTGCTCAGGCTGGCCTTGAGTTTGTGAGCCTCCTATCTCAGCCTCCCAGAGCCCTGGGATAACAGCCTTTTACCACCTTGCCCAGTTTTTCATAACTCTTAATCGTAGGATGACATATTTTAGGGTAAAATAGCTTAAACATCCCTCTTGAATCTTTACCTATTTGTCTTTGAAATGTGGCTCAAAAATCTGTAACACTGTGGCAAATTAGGCTCTTTTTTATACTACTTCAGATAGTAAGAACAAAATATCTATATATACATTAGTGTTCCTCTGACTTGCCTTTGAGCCTGATATTAAAATATATGCAAGGTAGCTAATTAGAGAGCTATCATAAAATTTCAAAACAAAACAGAAAAAAATGCAAGCAGAATTTGGAATATCAGCACTGATCTGACTGATTGTTGATACACACACGTGCTATGGTCTCCATATGGTTTCTCGGTCTTGTCGTGTCCTGTCCTGTCCTGTCCTGTCCTGTCCTGTCCTGTCCTGTCCTACCTTTCCTTTCTCTGTCTCTGTCTCTGTCTCTGTCTCTGTCTCTGTCTCTGTCTCTGTCTCTCTCTGTCTCTCTCTCTGTCTCTCTCTCTGCTTCTCTGTTTCACACACACACACACACACACACACACACACACACACACACACACACACTTCTTCCTTTCCGTGTTAGAGATTGAACCCAGGCTCTTGATTACATAGACAAATTCTACTACTGAATCACACCCTCAAAACCTTCTGATTCTTGGATGAATTTTTTTTGTTTGTTAAGAGTAGAAAAAATTATTCAAAAATGTAAAAGTGAAGAGTGGGAGAGATATCGGCTCTGCAAAATGAGTTTGGGCTGAGTAAGTAGAAAAAGAAGGTATGAACAAAGATTAGAAAGTACTTATTGCGTCTGAGGAGCACAGCATGGGGTATCATGGAAGGCTATATAGAAAAGTGTTCATGGCATCTGTGTGCACTTTTATGTGGTCTAATTCTCAAGGAAAACCTTGCGAAGTTCTGCATATCATGCTGAGAGATGGTGCTTGGATCCAGCAGCTCAGACTGCCATGAGGTCTAGGCCTGCTACAGCACTTCCAGCAAACTTGTAGGGCTATTGTAACAAAAGTTAGAAGTCAGTTCACAGCCATGCCTGCTCTCCTGCTCCCTGCTATGTAACAAGCCTTGGCTGTCTCCCCCCAGATGTTCTCCCTTAACAATGTGTGGATCAAACTGAGTCCAGCCTGTGTTTTTAAAACATGCAGTTCTACCAACTGCTTCAAGGACTTCATGTGTGAGGAAATACAGGCTCAGTCAAGGAGGCTTTCAGCTCTACCTGCTCTTCTCAGAGCCTGTCCCTCCCAGAATGTTCCTGTACCAACCTGCCTTACCATAGATGACATAATTCTTGCCTTGCATGTAACCAGACATGTAATGACCTGCTGTCAGCTTTGTACTTACCAGTAGCAAACCATATTTAAACTGAACTCAAACCTGACTCTGGGCTGGTGATTTCAACCTCTGGGTTCCCCAGCCCACTAGGGTAATAAAACATTGCCTTTTAACTCTGTGGTGTAGAGAGTCTTCTGTTTGGATTGATACTGTTTTTCCTACTCTGGGCCATTCTCCTGAAAACCTCTCAAGTGCTTGATAGAAGTCACATGCAAGGCTTTGAGACCTCTTCTGCTCATGAGCTCCCGATCTTGTAGTTCACAGGTCTTACCTACTTCTCCAGACAGCTCTTGTCACCTCCTAATAGCGATCTCATTTCCCTCTCTGAAACACAAGGTCCTATAATTCTTTATGGGCTCTGAGGGGATGGAAGTCTCTGTCTTCTACAACTTCTTCAAGGTGGAAGGGTCGTAAACCTTTCCTGCCAGGGATTACGAGCTCCCAGGAGCATTTGGCGTGCTGTGGCTTACTGGGTAGAAGAAAGGAAGATCCGTCAGAAATGAGAAATAACTTAACGATCTTTGTCATTGCTGTTGGCACAGGTTGTGAATCTTGATGTCAGGGCACACTGATAGCTTGTTACTGTGCTGTCATTTTTGTTTCCTTGAAAAGATGGAGAAGGGCTAGCGAGATAGCTCAGAGGACTAAGCTCCTGCTTTGGCAAGTGCAGGGTCCAGGGTTCATCCTGTGCTGGCCCCACCCCCAGGGCTTGTGGAGCTGGCAAATAAGTCCTGGTGTGGTGGCGCATACCTATAATCCCAGCGCTGGGGAGACTGACAACAAGAGGATCACTATGAGTCCCTGTACCAAATACATAAATGAAAAGAAAAAAAAAAAAGGAAAAATCTTATTTCCTGAAAATAGTTTAAATTAATTGTTTATATTTTCAGTTTAAGGTATTTTTGTAAATGGTGAAATCATTTGTTAATGAAATATAAATAAGTTGAAAATGACATTAGTTGATGCTATCCAGCAATAATCTGTCCTTTCATCATAAATATGTGATTTATAGAACAGAGGACAAAACATAGAAAAATTAGCAATAATAAAAGCTCCCCATAAATAACACAAATGAGTTAGACTTAGAACATCTTAGCCTCTTAGGTACAAAATTCTTTCATCTAATCTAATTGAATTCTAATAACTTAAGAGAAAGGCTTCCAGAAGCCTGATCTATGTTTGTGTGCTAACTACAAAACTTAAATTACATCTTATATAATAACATTTTAAGCC
>NW_004524697.1:5811950-5813969 GCF_000260255.1 Octodon degus | reverse complement strand
AATGTTGACATTCTTTACAAAATTCCCAGGGTCTTGTAGCTAGCAATATTGTTTAAAAATTTGTCAGCTATGTAGAAAATAACTTTTGAGATACTTAACCTGTTAAAAAAAAACTCCTAAGTATTACACATTGGAATATCATTATCCCAATTTTACAAGTTACTACCTTTTAAATAAATATAAATCAGTTGAAAAAACCAAGTATTTTGATTCAGGAGTGCTCTAGAAATGAATTATAGTTTCAAATGATATGCTTCATGAACACAAAGATGTGAGCAATAATTCCCCACTGTAAGTGGAGAGTCCAGAAATAATCTCCTTTTGATTTCCTCTGTAGCAGAGTTCAGCAAACTATTTTTCCATAAAAAGTCAGTGCCAGCGAGCCCTACATGTTGTTCTGAGCTCATCTGTTAAGATGCGGTGCTTTTGTGGTTCCGGCGTGAAACAACTCACTCTGACTTCAACTGCATGCCAGTCATCCAAGGTGGCATTTACAAGATGCATGAATAAAATCACACAATTAGGAATGTTTTCTTTCTGTCTGAGTTGCACAATCTCTGTTAGAACTAGTCCACTTCCTTACAGTGGAAGATCAGCGAAGAGACATTAAGTAAATGTGTATGACTTCGTGTTGCGATTCAAGTGTGTTCATAAACAGGGTCGTGAGGTGAGATTGGGCTCAGGAAATTCTAATTTCCCAAACTCAGTTTTAAAAAGATGGTTACTCGTGTCACTGAGTCTCAAGCACAAATATTTACAGTTTTAGTTCAACGCTAATAATGGTGGTTGTCAAAACTCTATACTTTTTAAAGGAGAGTTGAAGACATTCTCTGTGCCAGTCTCTGACCTCATACATTCCACCTAGGACACAGTGATCTCAGGTCAGGTCAAGGGTACAGCTGTACACCTACTCAAGAATACTGGATAGGATGAGGGCTACCCCCAGCCATGCGGAGGACCTGCAACTGGAAGTCGTTAAGCTGTGATGCTTGCGAGTCATGCAGTGAATGGGAAAGATCGCTGTGTTTTGCTTGTGTTGAAACGGGATTTAACAGCTGTAAAAATGAGAGCATATTTTCGTTTTCTGTGTGTTACTCTTGCAAAGTGATAGACTTTGTATTTGTGAAAGGGATCAAGTTTTTAACTGTACCAGAGATGATGATTTTATAGTGATTACGTTTTATCTGCCTTGTTTGTGTCTTCTCTTTGAAGTCACCTGGAGAAGGGTTTGTTTCCTTTGTTGAGGGCATGGAATCCTGTACACCGTGCTCGTCTTTGTAGGAGTTCTTAAGCAACTGTGACAAAACAAAGGAACCAGAAGCTGGGTCTCTGAGTCTCTGTCTTTTGTCATACTTAATAATGCTCACAATAAATAACAAATCCTAGGGCTTTTCTGGGGCTTTAATAAGTCAATACGTATAAGACATGAACAGCAAGCCTATTCTACTTTACTCAATAGAATTCATTTATTATTTTTAATAAGTTACAATTATGTTTTTAAAACAAACACTAATTAAATTAATTGGAGAAGAGTTTTCCTTGTGGTGCTTTTAATTACTTTATTTTACAAACACAATAATATTTAAAATTAAGCAAACAACAATATATTTTGGATCTTATTGTGTTAATGGAAAATTCAATTTTACTTGATTACAATTATAAAGGAAGCTCAGATTTATTCCTCTTCAATACAAAATGTTAGTTTTTCCTTCTGGAATCAATTGTTTACTGTGATACTGTAATAGCTATAAAGTTCCACTTAAATAGTTTTTAATTACTACTATCTCTATGCAATAGTACTTAAAGTGAGGGATTGAAGTCTACACTTGTAGGTTTATACTCTTTTAATTGGGAATTCAATTCCACTTGTTTAGGATTATAAATGAAGTCTGCATTTATTCATACAACCACATTTGTGGCAGTATTGCAATATCCATAAAATTCTTTTTAATTGTAAATTAGGAAACGCAGTCTTTGGTATCATCTGTTAAAATGTTTTTTATTTGATGGCTTTCACTT
>NW_004524697.1:5810847-5811850 GCF_000260255.1 Octodon degus | reverse complement strand
AGCTGTGCCTGACACGGTTCACTGGAGAAGGAGCCACACATTAGGTGCCTTTGCTCTAATGCCTAAATTCTGGTTAGGGATATGAAAAGAAATTCTATTTCTAATATAATATGATCTACATCTGTATTTTTTATAGGTTTCTGACATCTTTCCAAGCATTGTGTTTTATTTACTTTTGAGTAGTTAAAAGTAGATACCCTTAATTTAATCCATCCAGATCAGTCTGTCTCCTTAGAAGTGGCATTCAATAAGTGCTCATGCTGATTAAACAAGTCAATGTTAGTTTTTAAGCTTTCACTAAGAATTCTGAGCAACACAAAATTGACAAGCTGCATCAGTGCCCATTACCTACATTTGTTCCTTCGTGGTGCTCATCATCTTCTTTACCCAGGAGTTCTTCAAGGTCACTTCATGCCAGTTTTAAAGTAATGTTGAAACTCACCGGAGTACAATTGAACACAGTTTGTAGTCAAGACTTCAGCACATCCTCTCCAACAAAATTTGGTGCTCAGTTATAATGGAGTGTCAGAAAAATTATGTAAGAAATATTTTAATTTTCTAAACATAACTTCAAGAAATTCTAAAATCTTGTCCCTCTCTTGAAACATTTAAGAAAATATTCATCCTCAGTCATCCTGGATAGTTGGTGGGCTTTTTTATGGGATTTTCACCAAGCATATGATTTGAATTTCAGAAGTATCACTGCTCATTTTAGAAGGAAGAGGTAGCAGGAACTGAGCACAACAGGCTTCTTTTGATATTTGAAAGTACCTTCCTTTCTATCATAAAATGAAGAGAGAAACTGGATAGAAAACATTGATACTAGCATCAAGAAGAAATAATGACAAAATCAAAGGGGTTTAGATCTGAATTTTATGCTGCCTATTTTAAAACACAGGGACGCACACAGTATCAATGACGCATGCACACATGAACACAGACTTCCCTTTAAGAAACATTTTTGTGTATTACCAAAGAGCTAACCTGTTTTAGCATAACAGGA
>NW_004524697.1:5805919-5809517 GCF_000260255.1 Octodon degus | reverse complement strand
CCTATTTCACAGGCTTCTTATATTTCATGCCCTACAGTTACTGAACTAAGAACATAATTGGGTCATTTTCTTTACCTTTAAGTCAATATAGGAAATAAATAATGGAAAGATATCTCCCCCCCACACACACACACTGTGGAGTTAGGCTTTCTCTTCTCTGTCTGCTACGTGGTTTTTCCTTTAGCTCCACCACCTTTTCAGAGAAATCATTACAAGAAAATGTTGAAGAGACTATATTCACAGGTTATATACTCAGAATGCTATTAATTTAGATTTACCTGTGAAAAAAAGGAGAAAGAGAAGCAGAGTCTTTTCTTCTTTGTGAACACTGGTCCTTTTCATACAGACAACCCATTGTAAAAAAAATAGTAATAATGTCCTTTAAGACAGTGTAGAACTAATATAATTTGAAACCTGTCCAACAGTTTTGAGTAATATTATTTAGCCTTCTATGTTAGTATTTGGGGTTGTAAATGTTAAGTTTTCCAGCATTTCCTATGGTTTAGATGAGTGAGTCTAGGTAATATTACATCAGCTTCTTTGGAAATACAAGCAGCTACATAGAAGACTGGCAGTTTTCCTCCAGTAATAGGTGTTTTTTGTCAAATAACAACTATTGTCACAAGAAGAAATGTTCATGGTGTTAGCATTTATTTTCCAACCGTATTATTTTCTCTTTGGTACATGGTTGTCTTTTACAGTTGAGAATATTTCTGGGTAAAAGCCACAAAGAATAGAACTGTGATTTTTCACAGAAGCTTGAAATGAAAAGCTTTACGTCTTCACTTTTACAAAAACTGTGTAATGATTATAATGGCGCGTTGTTCAGTTCTTCTGAAGAATAGATGGGCATGAATATTACTAAGATAGTTAAGTGTTGATATTTATCAGAGTACTGTTATTTTTATTTCCACTTAAGTCCAATGACACTATCTGCTTGCTTTCTTACCCTACAAATCATGTGCACAGGGTTATTATCTATATGATAATAAACAAAGTGTTATGTGTTTCTCCATTGAGGTTATTGGATGACATTCTCTGCTTCACTTCATATTCAAATAAATCTATCTATAGTATTTACATGTATCAAAAATCATTCATGTTCAAAGCCCTACAGAAAATTAGAATAGATGGCCTCTACTCCAATCTGATAAAAGCCATTTATGACAACTCAAAGGCTAACATAATTCTAAATGGAAAAAAAAAACTGAAATGTTTTACTCTCAGATCTGGTATAAGACAAAGATGTCGTCTCTCACCACTCCTATTCAATATAGTTCTGGAATCATTAGCTTGAGCCATTAGACAGACAGAAATAAAAGGAATAAGAATAGGTAAAGAAGACGTTAAATTATCATTACTTGCAGATAACGTGATACTTTATTTGGAAGACCCAAAAAACACCAAGAAGCTACTAGAATTGATACAGAAATTCAGTAGCATAGCAGGATACAAAGTCAATACTCAAAAGTCAATAGCATTCCTCTACACAGATAACAAACACACTGAGAAGGAAATTAGAGAAACAATATCTTTTACAATAGCACCGATGAAAAGGAAATACCTTGGAATTCATCTAGCTAAAGAAAAATTAATGTTTGCTTGCTTCATACATTTATAATAAGGGCTAATTACAGCCTGTTCTTATATATTTAGTAGCAAAATGATTATCGCAAGATTTTCTGCAAGACTCATCATAGAGCATAGAAGGTTGAATGAATGAATCAGAATTTTAAAGATTTGCTTATTTTTCACAAAGGAGCTTAGAACGTGGCTTCTCACACACACACATATGCATACGGAGCTCTGAGATCTTTGTGGAACGCTGAGTCTAATTGGTACAGAGGGACCTGAGTTTTTCAATTTCTCTTCTGAAAATGTGTATTTTTAATGAGCTGATAAATAGCAATACCATATTTTTATGGTGTCCACAAGGATGTTTTGGTGCATGTACAGATAGGGAAAGATTAATATATCTTATTAATATGACCATCCCTCATATATTCATCATTTTTTGTGATAAAATATTTAAAAGTCAACGTTTTAGTCACTAAGAAATGCACAACATATTATTAACTATCCTTGTTGCATGGGATCATATACCTCTTCTGTAAATGAAATGTCTTACTTCTGACCAACCTTTCCCTTTCCCTACCCAAGCCCATACTGTTCAGTCTCTGGAAATCATCATTTTACTCTCTATTTCTATCAGTTCAGAATTTTAGATTCTGCACTTAAGATCATGTGATATTTGTCTTTCGTGCATGTTTTAGTTCATTTAGCATGATATACCCCTGATTCATCCACGTTATTAAAAATATTATTTTCTCCTCTTCTTAAGACTAAATAATATTCCCCTGGGCATATATTTGGCATCTTGTTTATTCATTTATCTACTATATTCGTAGACAAATATGTTTTTCATATCATAGCTATTTTGAATAGTGATTCAATGCACATCATAGTGCTGACATCTCTTTAATATACTGAGTTAAATTTATTTGTTTATATATCCAGAAGTGAAATTTTGGATCACATGTATTTTCTGCTTTGAATTTTTGTCCGCTTTAAATTTTTGATGAATCACCATGGTGTTTCCAAAATGGATGTGCTGGCAGATTGCTACTAACTGTACACAAGGGTTTTCTTTTACCACATACCCATGAAGTCTTGGTATCTTTAATCTTTTAAATATGGCCATTCTAATGGGTGTGATGCAGCATACTGTAATCTTTTTTTCTTTTCTTTTTCTTTTTTTTGGCAGAACTGGGGACTGAACTCAGGCCTTGAGCTTGCCAGGGAAGTGTTTATTCCACTGAGCCATCTCCCTGGCCCCCTATAATCTTAATTTATGTTTTTTCTAATTGGCAGTGATGTTGAGTTTGAGTAGGATGAGTCTTTTTCACATATCCTTTAGCTACTTGCATGTAGCTTTAAAAATATGTATTTAGTTCTTTATTTCACTTTTTAATAAGGATATTTTTTCTGAATAGCTTCAATTCAATTTGGAGATTATACTTTAATTAATGATGTTCAGTGAATTTTATGATGACCTGAAAACTGCATACATTCAGTAGAAATAGTTCTACAGGTTTTTGATTTTTGACCTCCTTGGGCCAGTGAATCACATCATGATATTCTTTGGTTTACAAAGCACTGGTAGGAAACTTCAGCGACCAGTCAGACATGTGATTGAGAGTGTAACTGGCCATAAGGACAGTTCACCATGTTACTAAGCTAAGTGCACTTTGCCATATCATATTTTAAATTTATGATCGTTTTATTAGTAATCAAAGAAATATCGGTATATTTTTAATATTGTCTCCTTCTCTCCAACATGGCTTGCAAATAGTTTCCTTCAATCTCTGGGTTGTCAGTTCACTCTATTAGTTATTGCCTTTGCCATGCAGAAGCTTTTAGTTTGGTGTAATCCAGTTTATCTATTTTTGGTCTTTTTGCCTGTATTTTCATCTTGATTTCCAAGGAATCACTGGACATACCAATGTTGTTCACATTTATTCTGTGTAGTTTAAAGTTTTATTTCTTACATTAAACTCTTTAATTTCTGTGTAAGGTGTGAGACATGTTATATTTCTGT
>NW_004524697.1:5792961-5798674 GCF_000260255.1 Octodon degus | reverse complement strand
AGAAAGAAAGAAAGAAAAAAGAATTGAAGAATAGTATTGAAATATATATTCCTTTTTGAAGTTTCACCAACTCATTATGAATCCTGACATAAAGCCAGGAATCCAAGAAGACCGCTCTCTCCAAACAGTCCTCCTGCTGGGCCAGCTCATGAAATGTCCCCCACAACCCCTTCCTGAAAGGCATGAAACCACTCTGCACTTCCTCTAGGCTCCAGACGCCCTACTGTCCTTTGTCCAAACTGTCACATGACTTTATAAGACTCTTTTTGATAGCTTTGAAAAGATTGAATGGCATCATTTTTTCTTCTTAGATCATTGATGATTTTTTTTCCTGTAAAATAAGAGGAAAGTTGTTTTGAGAAGAGGAAATATTTGTCCTTCACCTAGAAGCTTAGAAGCTTAATGGCAGGTATAGACTAAGAACGGATCTCTTTGTACTTAAAGAAGCTAGATAAAAAATTACAGAAAATGACTGCAGGGCCTTGATTAAATGAGAAGTTTTTAGCCCCAGTTTGTCTCCTAGTAAGTCTAACTTTCACCACTCCTTGGATTTGTACATTGTCCCAGTTTTGTTTTACATAAAGTGAGGAATGTGAGAGTACCTACTCTGTCTGAGATCTCCAAAGAAATAGAACTACCATCTTGTAGAGAGATCTGTGAGGAGATTTAGGAGAGCTAGACCACAGTGCAATGGAGGCTTGGAAGTGCCACAAGGAATGCACTGGAAGGTAGAGAACTAGGAATGGGTGCGAGCAGAGGACAGTGTCCTTGATCCAGAGTTGAAAGCTGACTTTCCCTTTCTCCTGCTACTTGTTGAAAGCAGTCTCTCAAAGATTTGGATGCCGCCCACTCATGGTGGCAGGATGTATTTTCTCTTACAGTCTGCCAATTCATATTAGCTGATACCAGAACCTCCTCAGAGATGCACCAGACATCCCTTCTTAACTGGTGTCTAATTATTCTCTAACCCATCCAAGCCGGCAATAACATTAATCTACATACTTAGCTCAGAGAGATGAAAGAGACACAAGTTGAGATAGACTTGCCCAGTACATACCAAAGCTGAGCTCACAAGAAGCACAAATGCATGCATACCATTGCAGCTTTTTATTAGTAATATCAATAATGACATTATCATTCCTTTGATAAAATGAATCATACAATGAAAAAAAAATAAATTCCTTTCTTTTTTAAATGTATTTGGTACAGGGTCTCACTACACAGCTCAGACTCATAGTATCCTCCTGTTTTCAGCCTCCCTAGCACTGGGGTTACAAGAGCGCACCAGCACGCCCAGTCTCCTGGGCTGGTTCAGTGCACCTGGGGGCCGGGTGGGTGTGACATTTGATTCCAGGGATCAATCCTGGTTCTGTGGTTGTGTAAGCAGGTGCTTAGTATGCTAAGCTACCTTGCTGACCCCTAAATTCCTTTTTTAAAAAATCAATTTTAAACTCATGGTATTCAGTTTCTAACTATGACTATTGTATCCTCCCCCAACCCCTTTGGGAATCAAACTCATGACCTCACAGTTGCCAGGCAGGTCCTGTGCTGCTGAGCTAAATACCCAGCTTTATATTTGTCTTTTACTAAATCCAGGGTTCTGAAGTTACCTGATAGTTTATGCTGCTTTGAAGGAAAGTATGTTCTTTTCTATTTTTATTCCATGAGGAAGAACTGTGATGACTATATAAAAGTTAACTAAATTTTCTTCTTTGTATGAAAAACTTCCATTATCTTATAAGAAAATTACTTTGTAAAGCTTCATCTTTTGGTTTGAGGACTGTAGCTACCTGGAAACACTAGATAAAATTCTTTATAGTAAAATTTGACTATAGAGGTCTTCATTTTGTAGAGCCAACAATTAAAGGAGATAAGACATAGATATTCTGTATCTTAAAATATTTAATTCAAGTCAGGCATGGTGACACAGGCCCTGTAATCCCAGCACTTGGGAAGCTGAGGCAGGAGGATTGTTATGAGCTTGTGACCAGTCTGGGCTACAAAATGAGCTCAAGTCCATCCTGAACTGCACAGTGAGACCCTGTTTCAAAAAACAATTATAAAATATTTCATATTATCTTACAGAATTACACTTCTTCAAAAGGTATTTCCACATAGTGGTAAAAAAACAGGCACACTCATGTGTTACTTTTTCTTGAAATCCAGAGGCACATTTTAATTAGGAAACTGTGCTGGTCAGATTTCTATTACTCTATCAGATGTGTGAGGTAATCAGATTGTAAGAAGAAAAGCCATACTTTGGGAGTTTAGTCACAGTGCTTTGGCACCAGAGATGAGGGAGCACAGCACGGTAGGACGAGTGCCGTGGATCACATCCCTTCTGTCCTGGAGGGATGCAAACAGAGGAAGAGGGGGAGAGTGGGCTCCAGCCCAGCTCTCCAAGCCCACCTCACCACTGTCCTCGAGCACCTCAGGCCAGAGCTCCTGAGCTCCTGCTCCTTCCCCACAGCGTCAATCAGAGGACGGATCCTTCAGTTCTTGGACTTCGAGGACCTCCTACACCAAGCTATTGCGAAATTGTACACCTGCTAGTAATGGTCCAGAAAGAGCCCAAAGGAGGTTCAAATTTCTATGCTGGATTTCAGAATCCTTTCTACAGTACATTCACATTGGAAATAATATTTTCCCAAGAGGAAAGAATTTTATTTATTGATTTACACAAAGACAAATAGAAAATATAACAGATATCAAGAAATAAAAGTACAAATACTCAGAACTTTGATGTTACTTGAACTGAATTCTCCAATTAATTAACATTTTGTATACATATATAACATACACACAGATGAATCGATAACTTACTAAATTATAACCCTGAACTGTAGCATCTTATTCACCTGATTCTATCACCTATACCAGATGGTGCACCATGGGGTTGCACTTAGGGTGCAAGAAAAATCTGCTCATCTTGAGCATACTTTTTCATCTGTGTTTCCTCCAGTATATTCATTAACAATATTCCTAACCCTCATATGCATTCTTGATGAGGTTTAAATTACTCCATCTGTACCTTCGAAAGCATTGCCCAATACGTATTAGCTATAGGAAGGCTGCATGCAAAAGCTGAAGAAAAAGTAGCAATTTGGTAAACAAGCTTATGTATTAGGGTTTTGCAGAACCCACGTTAGTGTACACTTTCAACTCACCACATCAGCAAATGTCTGTTGCTTTTTCAGAAGCTCTTCAGAGTCAAGATGTGAGTGGCCAACAGGGAATGAAATGTAACCAGCCAAATGGAAATGCAGGAGGGCCCAGCACTCTCATCACGTGATCACTCTGTTTCCTCTTGGCGTCACTGGCCAGAGCATCTGGCCATGCTGTGTGCATATAGAGGAAGGGAAGGAAGGGGATAAGGAATTAAGGTGGGCTGCGTACATGCACCGGCTCCACTCGAGGATTGCATTATGGGCCCCAAACGTACTGATAAAAATAAATACTTATATATTTTTCGAGATGCTGAGAGTGTCTTGGTTCCCGTAAGACTGCTCATGCACGGCGGGAAGCAGGCATTTGCTGAATTATCCCGATGCCAGAAAGCACTGCTGTGTTTAACATCATGTTTTGCTGTCTCTTTTATATTTTCCTTTTCTGATTTTTGTATAAACTGGGGAGAGGATGCCCTCGTTAAAGAAGTTAGGTCACAATCACAGAAGGTAGAGAAGTTACCAACTGTTAGCATAGATTAATGATCACTTACGCTTTCACGATGGAAACTGTGAATCTATCCTAATGCCCTGACTGCAGGCTTTTGTTGTTGCCTTAGTCTGTTCACTGAAGCAGCTGACTTATTTAATTATATAAAGCAGCTGTTGTACAAGGGCAGCGGCTGTTTTGCATAATGTTTATTTACATTGCCATAATGTAATTTGAAAGGCTATTATAATTCCATTTTTTGGAGCCAATGCTATGTTTCCTTTTTAAGTTTTGTACGCAGTGAACTATTTTACTCGGACTTCCTCAAAGCTTGAACTGACAAAAAAAGCAAATCAAATTGTGATGTAGGAGTCTTCTGACTCTGTGTTTCTTTAGTTATTAACAGAAGTATGTAATTTCTTCTCCATGGTCTGACTAATGATGAAAAGTGGGGGAATCATACCACAGTCAGTGCAGTATTGCATTGAATCATTTATATCAGATCAGAGTTGGGGTGCTCCTTTGGATATTGGGCTCTGCACTTCTTTTTCCCATTTGGTACGCTTCTTGTACCAACTTGCCTGCACTTTCAAAGCTTGCCCAATACCTACGTTTGTTACCTGAAAGGTCCTTATGGTTAAATAATCCTTCTACAAGTTCAAGCAGTTTCGTTTCCTGTGGTATGTACCTCAACCAAAGAAAAAGAAGACCTCGGATGGTACTGTGAAGAGTATCACCCTTTTGATATGCACTTTCTCTCTGTCCCTGTCTTTCCCCCACTGTTGCTGAACTGAGTGGCCCAGTTCCTCCTGCATCATTCTAAAGGAAAAGATGCCAAGTAGTGGGCTGCCCTGTAGAGATCTGCAAGGAGCGGGGCTTCAGGGAAGCTTCTCCCCAAAATGAAGACCTGCAATGTTCAGTCCAAAGACTTGTGAACCAACAAATCCTGCTGGCCACCAGCTGAGTGCTCTTGAACAACAGGCCTTGCTTCATAAACATCTGCCAGAGATTCCTCTCTGAGGGCAGGCCAGACATAAGAGGTTCTCATCTGCACTGATCGTGAGATTTTATGTAACAGAAATAATTGTGATGTTCACTCTGTGCAAGTCTGCACTTAAAATGATGGTTCGTTTAACATGGTAACAATTACATAATAATCATATATACTCTATACTTTATATATATACAAGTGACTGTACTATGTGAAATTCTGTATGACTTGTATTTTTATAATTCTAATTTGTGCTGTCTTAAAAGCAAAGATGAAATGACCAATTTCAAAAAGGAAAGACAAAAACACTTCATTTTCATGAAAGAAATGATGCAGGAGACAACTACATTGCGAGAAACCAGGGAGACCTATCGGGACCCAGGTATCTGTGGGTCTTTTGCTCTTGGCCGTTTTTATAGGGAATGAAGGGCCCTTCTGCTACCTAGAATTTGCCACAATCTGATTGATTCCCTGGGCAGTTATAGATGGATCTCAGGCCCCGTTTATCCTAGATAACTGTATACATTTTATATATGTGTGTGTAATATATATATATATATATATATATATATATATGACACACTTTATATATGTCATTTTAACAAATTTGATTAAGTTATTTTATATTGTCTAAAGCTTTACTATTTTTAATTGTTAAAAATCCATTATATAACCTGCAAGCAGGGGCAGGGGCAGGGGGTTCGATCCCCGGGTCTGCTGTGCTGGTCGCATCGCCAGGCCATGCTGAGATGGCAACTGAGACTGGGTGCCATGGCACGAGCCTGTAATCCCAGCTCTTGGGAGGCTGCAAACAGGCGGATCACTATGAGTACAATCTAGTAATGAAAACCTGAACATCCTGTAGATTCTTCCCTAAAATACAAAAAAAAATAAAAAATTCCATTTTATATGTTGATTTTGTACTATTTATTCTTTTATATCACCATAAAAACAAAGTACTTTAGTTACTTTTTAATGTAAATTTTAGTGTCTACTAGTGTCCTTTTCCTTTATCTGTTTTATTTTCTGTGGAAGTATTTTATCATTAAATTACTTTTTATTGTATAT
>NW_004524697.1:5791127-5792861 GCF_000260255.1 Octodon degus | reverse complement strand
TCCATCTCAGCACACCCTGGGGACATGGCTGGGATTTTTTTAGTAAAATGGAGAATTTCAGCATAAAGAATTTAAAGGCCAGTGGTCATCATATGATAACATTTTATATTTTATATTTGGTAATTAAAAATACACAACTGTTTTCTACCTATTCAATTATATATTCAAATGTAAGTATCTTTTTTTATTTCAAAACCACAAAATAATACCAATGTCCATGCAATGGAGTATTTGTTAGATCTGCAGGGAGCATATTTAATGTTTTAAGAACTTTTAAATATTTTTTCTACCTTGTCCAAACTATAGTCTGTGGAGTAGTAGAAGTTCTGAACAAACAAATCCTAGAGGCTAAAATTATTTTCATGAGAAAACTAAATGGTCTTCCTGCCAAATGCTTTAATTAACTAAGATGCTATTTGACCTTTTCATTGTTTTGACATTTTCATGGATGGTGCAAAAGCAATAGCCTCTAACCTCAAACAAGCCAGTGGCACCCGTTGTGCTAGCTGTTCCTATAGTCTTAACTATGCACAGTAAAAATAAAGTCATTGCACTGAGGAATGTCCATCATGAGCAATTCAAATGACACTTTATTCAACTTGACCTCCAACATCCAAACACTGCATATTCTATATGATAAGAGATGAGGAATACACACTGTACTTTTGCACAATACAGCAAGCTCTTGTGCAATCAGTCGAGTTGAGAGCAATCAACTTGTGATTTTCATCAAACACAATTTAGCTTAACATGAGAAAATGACAAACTATGATCTTTCTGATTTGAGTATGTGGCAGACATTAGCTTAAAAATGAATGAAGTGAGCCCATCAGGCCAAAATAAACAGCTGGCAGCATTTGTTGCCAGTGAAAGAATTTGAGTTTTCAAAGAAAATCAGATTTTGGAAAAAAGTGTATGTGCTATTGTGAGTCTGACAGCCTACTTGTCTCTAACACTTTTCTGATGGAGTCAAGATATTAAAAATGCCTTGCTGAAGATATGTTTCTGATGAAATCTGTCAACATTTAGAAGATATAAGCAATGCATCAAATAATATTTTTTCAAATGGCCAAAGCATTCTGTTAGGAAACCATACATAGAGGGAAAAACCCTGCACCAGCAAGAAAAAAGTGATGGATTTTAACATAAGTGTATAAACATTTCATGTTACAGTCCACATTGCAAAAAGATTTTTGTTAAAAGTACTGTTTATCAGTATATCGGTTATAACATCTATTAATTAACTTTCAATTTGATGATATTTCTGTCTGAAGTCCATGAAAATAAAATTATCAATCCAAATTTCATTCCTCCATTTTTTTCCTATGAACTTTACCTTGACTTACTAGAATTTTTTTTCTTTCAAGAAATCCTACTATGAGTCATGATCCTACCTGAGTCTACAGGGTGGATTTCAAAGAAATAGCTGTAGCTCAGTTCCACAAGTGATGCCTAGTCACCAGTAACTGTCACTGGTCATTATGCATGTCCACAACACACTAGAACTTTGTGCAATATCCTTTCTTCAAACTGTTAGAAGTGCTGGTCATTTACTTGCCATTCCAGTGTTTATCTTATGTTTTACTCTTAGTACTTGTTTGCTATCATGAAAACTTTTTCTGAGTTCAATTGTTTGGAAACATTTAATTTTCTGAATATTGCTTAATCTTAATTTTTATTCTAAGATTTATACTATATCTTTGACTTACAATTTATTTAAAAGACATTGTATGA
>NW_004524697.1:5764327-5781937 GCF_000260255.1 Octodon degus | reverse complement strand
TAAAAACAAAGTACTTTAGTTACTTTTTAATGTAAATTTTAGTGTCTACTAGTGTCCTTTTCCTTTATCTGTTTTATTTTCTGTGGAAGTATTTTGATATTAGGTTATACTTTATTGAAATCTTTTATCTACATTTAGTCTGTAAAGTTGTAAAAATATCTATGCGATTTAATTTTTATATGCAAAAATAGAAGGTATCTTTTTAGGACTTAATAGTAAATATTATAATTATAAAATAAATTCTAAATTCTGTTATATTTGTTTTCAATTGCTTACAAGGAATGTATTTTTATGAAAATATGTTTTGAATACTTTGCTCTAGGGGTGGGGCTTGAGTTTGTTTTTATGTATGGATCTAAACATCACTACCTTACCAATGTTAGAAGACATCTTCATAGATCTTTGGTATCTCTGCAAGCATCAGTAGTACAGACATTGTCAGATTTGTTGCAAACTATCTTCTTAGGCATGTATGGCTAGTGAGCAAATTTGAAGATTAGATTAGAGTCTTCTCCATAGGTTATAGAATAGATATATTTGTTCTGCAGAATAGTAAAAATAACCATGACTTTCAGAGCAAAGATTATGCTACCAACACCATTAAAAAACTGGCTATTTCCTAAGTTTGAAGTCCAACCATGCCACAAGTACACAGACTTCATAGCAAGTCCCTGTGCTTTCCAGAGTCATCCCGGTGGGACACCCCTGAGGACAACGCTGGTGTGTATACTCACCCTGCAGCTTGAAGTGGTGTTGATAGCGTCCTTAACTAGATGTTGCAAGATAGAAATGAAATAGATTTAGTCTCAGCCTCTGTGGGCACATTCCATAGACTATCTAATAGTTTAGGGTACCCATGGGGCAATTTACCAAAAAACCCACACAGTCTAGAAATGGGAGGTGACTACTGTGGAGCAACGGTTCTCTGTAGTCTATCAGATTCCCATTAATGGGTAAGACAGTGGAATAGCTTTGGGCTTTTTATTTCTCACTGTTTTGACAGAAGTGTTCACTACTAAAGGACAATGATTGTGTTGCAGCAAAAGTGCAGAAATTCATTTTTATTTTGACTAAAATCAGTTACTATGCATTATAATTTTCTAAAAAGCTTCATGTGCGAATCTGAAGTATAATTTTCTAAAAATTAAAATTTTAATATCCCATAGATGATTTATGTTGACTTTGAATCTACGTGTAGGTAACATATCTATAAATGTCTAATTCATAAAATCTGATGAAATGAACTTTATGATTAAGAATCTGTTTTTATAACAGCTCTATATATTCTTGAAAAGTAGTTATTATGTGCAGTTCTTGTAAACAGTGGTTATGTGTAGCCCCAATTTGTGATTATGTTATTATCTTTTCTGTCTTCTAAAATAATTTTTTAAATTTTATCTATCAATTATAGAAAATTATGTATTGAAGTTTTTTTCACCTTTGTGGATTTGTCATTTTGCATTGCAATCTTTCGCTGTTTTATTTATATAATGACTTTACAGTGATGAATTGAACAATGTATCATCATGAATAGTTCATGAATTTTGCTTGTTTAACATTAGAATACTGGCTACACAAGCTTCCTCTTTCTTAGTATTTTCATAAATTTCTTGCTCATTTTTGCAAATGTTTTTATTTTGGCATGTTCTTTTTTTTTAATGTGTTTGGTACAAGATCTCACTATGCAGCTTAGACTCCTAGTGATCCTCCTGTTTTCAGCCTCCCTGGCACTGGGATTACAGGCATGTCCCACTGTACCCTAAACTCAGTGGCCCCCTCAGCATGCTAAGCATGTGGTGCCAGGGATGGAACCCTGGGCCTGCTCTTGCCTAAGCAGGAGCTTAGTCAACTGAGCTATCTCACCGGCCCTAAGTCGACTATTTTGGAAAGAACACTTTGTAATCATTTCTATTGCATATTTTGTTTAAACCAAGTCTTGTAAAATCCCTCACTTTACATATACATTGTAGTCTATGTTGTTCCTCTAGTTACAACATCTAGGAGTTAAAAAGTCAAAGGATTATACTTCTAAAAGAAACAAATCTGAAATTGGTGACCGTTCATATTAAATTTATAACAATTTTATAGCTCTCTTGTCATTGTGACACAGATATAAGGCTGTTAACTTTGGCTCGCCTAGAGGTTGTAATGAACTTGATGTGACCCTTACCTACTAAGTCAAGATCTTACAAGTTGCAATGATTATATGCCATTCAGAAATAAAACCAAAATTTATATTCCTATCCTTTAATGAATGTGGAAAAAGGTGACTGCTTAATTTGTCTCAGGAAAAATATGTTACTAAGTGGAAGACCCTGATACATTTTAGTTTGATGAATGTACATGAATGTACAGCCTTTTCTTACAGGCTGGAAATTTTCATTAACCCATATTCGATGCTTCTATAAAACTTCCTTTTTTGTAACTATGGTGTTTTTTAGTTACCCTATTTGAGAAAAAATTAGAAAGAAAGAAAAGTAAAAGAATAAATACCACTGTAGGTACATTGCTTAAACATGATCCCTACTAACTTTTCAACTAATTTCCTTTAGCCTTTGGTAGGACATGTTTGGGTTGACTGGTTTTGACAAATTTAACATCACACAGTTATGTACAGTTAAGCATTTTACAATTTCATGTAACTTTATATCCTAAATATGTTTCATGCTACAATAAGCTTTTCATACGTGTTAGTATAATCGTTTCCAGCCAGTGTTGAGGTGCATCTTGGCAATGATGCTTCTTTGGTGAACAGGTCTATGCTCCAAGTTCAGAATGTGGCAAATGAAACAAACACTGCTGCTTCCCTGCTGCCCTTTAACTCACACAACTGTGGTTTATTCTTTCAATATTCAGCAAAATCAAATAAGTAAGTTGGTTTTTAAAAAATCATGTTTAATAGTTTTCTTGTAATGTTCCATATCGTAGTTGTAAATTTCTTGTAGAGATAGTTGGTTGGGAAGCAGTGCAGTAGTTGGGTGCAAAGATTCCCGTGTGCGATTATTTGTGGGAATGCTGTGGCGGGGCAGGGGCACGTCGAGCAAGTCTGGCACTGCTGTAGTTCAAACTTGGATTTATTTTTTAAAATTTGTTAGTCAACCTGGTACTTCATCTTTCTATTATAAACACAAAGTTTGAAACACTACTTGTTTTTCTGTTGTCTAAGAAAGATTGAAAACCTCTATAAACGTATATAATGTATATTTTTCATTTGGAAGTTTTGTAATTAAGTATTCTGTCCTTAAAAGAATACAATGTTTCCCGTTTTAATTTTTTAAAATAATTTTCTTTAAGAGTTTATCACATGAAAAAAAAAAGTTTATCACGTGGTGCTGTGAAAAAGAAATATTTTTTAAAATATCATTGACTGATATAGTAGAAGTGTGAAATACTATCACTGGCTTGCAAATAAGAATTCGTCGTCAGACTCATTGGAAAATATTAAATTAGAATTTAATAAACTTGTATTTAAAATATTTGTATTTCTGTTACATCAAATTAAACAGAAAATAATTATAACGCAAGTTTGCATATATTACTGACCATTAAAAAAACAACTGCTGAATGAATCTGATTGTTGTGTAAGAAAAATACATTTAGGCCATAGGGTTTTGATGTTAGGTGAATAATGGAGATACTTTTGCTTGGCTTTTTATCCTTCAATGCAGCATATAATTGAGAGAAATGAAGCGTATATATCATTCTTTATTTCATCAACTTAATTTTTTTGTAAATTGAGTTTATACATGTATAAATTTGTGAGGAGAAAAGTGAAAGGTTTGTGAGTATAACACAAAATAATCAAGCCAACTTGGTTGCTGGATTGATTCCTTGAAATACGTAATAATTTTGGGTTTGAGAATGATTGAAATTTAGTTTCTTGAATTTTTAAGTATATAGTACTCTATTTTATTCACCACATTGTGTAATAAAATAAAAGGGCACATTCTTCCTGAGTGAGATTTTATGCTCTGAGATTATCATCTTCCCACCCATTCCCCCCACTTTATAACAGCTCCTATTTCTGCTTTCTGCTTTCTAAATTAGATTGCTTTGGATTCAGATTGGTTCAGCATGTGTGATGCTTGTTTTCTGTGCTTGGATTATCTCACTGTCGTGTCACTCAGATCCATCCACTTAGTCTTAAGTGATGTAATTTCCCTCTTAATAATCTGAATATTATGCCATATTGTGCACACACGTGCCTGTGTGTGTTTGTGTGTGTGTGTGTGTGTGTGTGTGTGTGTGTGATTTTCTTTATTTTTTTTATCTGCTGATGAACATGTAGATTAATTTTGTAACCTGATTTTTGGGAATAGTATTGCAGTGGACATGGAAATTCAGATATTTCTTTGTTAAACTGATTTCTATGGATTTAGGAGTTCTGGAAGAGTTCACTAAAGTCTGTCAGAACTAACAAAAGGGTACAGAAAAGTCGCATGATTCAAAATTGACACACTAAAATCAGTAACATTTCTAGACTGGCACACAAAAAAAATAAATTAGGAGAATGATGCATTTTAAAGCTGCAAAAATTAAATATAAATTTAACCAAGGATGAGTTCAATCCCCAATTCCACACACACACACACACACACACACACACACACACACAAATTAACCCAAGAGGTAAAAGATTTGTAAACTGAAAAGCATAAGATATTGGCTATCACAATTTCCAAATAAATGGAAATATAGCTCATTTATTAAAAAGCTAATACTGTTAAAACATCCACACTACCCAAACTCATCTGTTGATTCACTGCAATGGTTGTAATCATTTCAGTAATTTGAAATCTACTATCTTTCCCCAAGATGGAAATTACCTCTTATTTAAGTAACTATTTTAAGGTTTAACACTCAACATTCTCTCTCTCTTGTTTCCACCACATCTCTCTCTGTCTCTGTCTTGTGTCTCTGTCTCTCTCTCATCTGGTACATGTGACACAAAATTAATGTAAATGTTTGCTATGGTAACTTCCCAGTTACAAATGGGGCACAAATCATAATTTTATTTAGTCCTCAAATTGTTGCAAGTTGATAAGATATTTTAGGGAGTGAGAGATTCATGGCAGCCAATTTTGGCCAGTTACTGACTAAGGATTTCTGTTTTTTTTTTTTTTTTTTTTTTTTTTTTGCGCCAAATGCCTTCAAGGCATGACTGGCTGGCTTGTGTTGTGGGGATCGAACCACAGCAACCTGAGCTGATTGCTTTGTTGAAGCAGCCACTTAAAGAACTGAGCTAAGGGGCAGGCCCCCTGACTAAGGATTTCTGAACCTCAAAATTTTTCTGTTTATAAAATTCCTGGTTTATGCAACATTGTTTGGCTAGGGAAAAGTATGTTGCATTCAGTGTAAAAAGTTGTTTCTAAGCTCTGTTAACTTCATAAACTAGGCAATAAAAGTCAATAAAAATGATGGTATTTTTGTACTAATTCAGTGTTAAGGCAGTTATATTTTCTGTGTTTTTCTCCTATTTTCTTTAAGACACAATACAGGTAAATACGACCACGATCCATTTCTCTTACCTCAGAATCTTTCCCTCTGCACTCCACGTTTTGAATCTTTGTTAGGTCCTGCAGATCTTCAAGTGCAGCAAATCATGAACTCTTGTGAAGTCGGCATCGGAAAGCCACATCCACGGCTTTCGGACAGCTGTTCAGAACCTCCTGGTGCAAAGGAGGCACATCAGACTCCAGACAGCACTGTTCCCAGGGCATGTGCTGAATTTTTTCTCTCCATAGAAACGCTTTCACAGCAGCACCAGTCACAGAGTTGGGGCCACCCCGGGATAGTCCTCCCATGCATTTTCTTCCATTGAGAGCTCTCATGTGCCCAAAACCTACCGAATTCCCTCCTGTACTTTGCTGCAGAGGCCTAATTCTCAGCCTGGCCAGTTGGGGATGGGTGCTCTTCTTAGGCTGTGTTCTTCAGGCTAGGCTCCTATTTCATGTATTACACTTGCTATTTTTTTCTGGTCTCATAATAGAATTCTTTCATTTATCTTCATATGGCATCACCTCTATTATATCATAAAATTTCTCCCTTCAATTGATTAGAGCAAGTTAATAATGACTCTGACTAGAATTCAGGTGATGTATTATAGTTAAATAAAAAGCTTTTAGTAACTTAAAAAAAAAAAACTGTCTTTTTTTGTCTGAATCTATTTTGAGGTAGCACCATAACTGAGGGAAAATAGACCAAATACAAGCTTAAGAAATACTCATTTATATTTATACTCATTTATATTAGTGTGAAAAATTTTGAACTTTCAAAAATTATTGAAATCAGTGGACTTAAAACGTGATTATCGGGCAAGAGAGATACATTACAGGTATTGAGGAAAAACAAAACAAAACAACACAAGAACTTCATTATTTGGGTGACCTATATGGGGTCTCTGGAAATTTTCTCTACTTGATGTAAAGTTAAGAATTCTCTCAATTCCAAATGAATCTGTGCATCATCTCTGTGCTGAGACTGCTAAGGAGACTTGATCACCTTGCTCTCTGTTGTGCAGAGTTGGCTTCCTGGGGAGCAAGGTTGTGTACAGGAGAATGACCTTAGAGTTCCTGCTTTGCTTCTGCTCTGGCTTCTCCGTGGCTCATGCACCTTCATGTTCACTGACCTCCTAAACTTATCCCAGCAGCGCTAGCAACCTTGCAGGACTCTTTTCCCCATTCCTCACCTTTCCACCCTCATCCCACTCCTTACAGACAGCTGCATGCTCCTGAAGGTCTAAAATCCAGCCCCGTGCATCTTCTTCTCCTGACAGCAGCAAACACAGGAGCCAAGCAGCATCTGACCCTCGGAGGCCTGAACTTCAGCTTTGTAGCATCCTTTGCCAATCATATACAGTGCAATGGAATTATCCTCTTTCATTTTTTTCAGCATGCCTAGGGTGACCTTTGGGTCTTGTAATGTTTTTTCCGTATCTACTAATACATTTACTGATCCCTTCTGTTGGTTGATTACCAATGCTATACCTAACTGGCAATTCCTTCCATCAAAACTTTTGTTGAAATAAGCACTACATTTTCAGTCTTGAAACTGAAACTTGACATTAACAGAACTTGGTAGTAAGTGTCCACCTATGAAACAGAATCTTAATTCAAAAGAAGAAGAAGAAGGAGAAGGAGAAGGAGAAGGAGAAGGAGAAGGAGAAGGAGAAGGAGAAGGAGAAGGAGGAGGAGGAAACAGAATCTTAAATATGAAGTGTTTGTCCTTGTGCTTAAAAACTGAAGTGATTGAGTTGATTCACAGATTGCAAACTAGATACGAGAGAATACACAACAGTGACAATGCAATTACCCAGATTTCCACCTACTACTGATTTTGACAAAGTGTCTATTGAAACAAGTGCCTTGAAGTAGTGGATAGCCCCTGCATTTGTCTCACTTTTGTTTGTCGTGCAGCCACAATGCGTACACAGCCTGTGGTATGGGATTTATTTTCACTGACCTGGAACATTGCAGAGAACATGCCGTCCTTGAGGTCATTAAACTATCACCTCAAGTTACGGTCAGAGACTGAAAGTAGCTCTGTGGTATTTCTAAAGGAGTCCTTCATTACTTATAACCACTGGGCTTTACTCTGTTGAATAGTTTTAAATATATTTCTATGCTAGCATTAAAACATAATTTTAATCCAAATTCTCATCAACATAATATAAAATTTGGTAATTTTAATAAGAAGTATGATCCTTATTTTGGAATAAGGACATTTGGTTGGAAGTACCTTTCTACTATGTAGAAATACAGAAATTATTGCACCTTCTTAAAATGTATTACAAATATTTCTTGTTCTTGTTAAAGTTACATTGGGCTCTTAGTTTAGTTTTAGCAGGGCAGTTAAGCACTTATACAAGAAAAACTGTTTACATACCAAAAATATTGGAATATATGGTAAATTAAAAGGATGATGCAGAATATGTACAAGCATAATTTCAAACACATTATATAGAAAGAAGAAGTACAATTTCAGATTTGGCTGAATATAACATTGTATATGTGTTTACCAGAAAATTTGAATATCCTACATTTGTTCCTTAACTTTCAAGTTGTTTGTACTCACTTAATGCAGTGGATTACCTCATGGTTGACTTGTAGCACCCACTTGAGCTGAATCTGCTTGGACCTGGGGGTGGAAGGCCAGCTGAGGATTGCTGCCAATAACCCAAAAGGCAGAACTATAGGGGAAGGTGCTTTGCTGTTGATTCTCCTGGAGAAGCGTCTCACACTGGCTTTCCGGATATGACCTCAGCTGACCTCATCATTGGAGGAGTAAGATCCTCACTATCACTGGAGATGCAGAGGAGCTCTGGCCCTTACCTTGAGGGTTGCTCCTGAGTCCAGTGTAGGGCTCTCAGCTTACTGGCACAGATACTTCATCCCACTAGTGCAGACATTTTTAACTCCTACCACTCACCTTTGGGCCTACTTAGTGTAGATTCCTGAGGCAGACTTCCTTGAGGCTTTGTTGAGGGTTCTAGACCTCCAGCTGAGCTCATGTAGGACCTTGCTGTGGAATATGGGCCCTCAGACGGGTTCCTTGGATCTCTAGTGTGTAGAAAGATCTCCTGCACATTTCCATATTCTTTGGGTGAATGTCATAAAATAACCCTATAAATTATGTGTTCTGCATAAAATCATATCCCTTGAAAACCCTGATTACAACACTTATTTATTTGATAGAATTTGCATTCAGTTGTGGCCGGTGATTAATGAAGTTGATCTGACTGAACTTTTACTGGCACCAAGCGGAAGCCAGAATCTAAACATTTGAGGAGACAGAAACATTTATTAGATGAGAACAAGACATTTTCTCACACCCTACTGCTCACTAGAGGGCTATAAACATTCCTTTCAGAAAGTAGCGACAATGCTTGGTGAGGCGAATACCCAATAGGTAAGTCAAAGGACTGAAAATGTCTTTTTTCTTGTTAATTTAGTAATGTAAAAGTATGCTTAATCCCTGGAGAACTGTTCATTGAAAGACTGAAAAAAATGAAGCGATGGCAATATCTAGGAGATCACCTATTACTGAAGTAACATAGGTTTTTCAGAATGAATACAAATTATTACGTGCTTAGTTAAGTAAACAGCATACTTTAGCTATTCTGATTGTACAACTCTGACTTCTGATATTTTGCTCTTCATCTGCTCAAATTTTTGTATAACTTTTACAAACAACATAGTAGTTTCCTTTAGCAGTAACTTAAGCAGTAACTATTAGCAGCCACAGTATACTCTCACAGTCTTGCCTCAGAAGTTCTTTATTTCTCTCTTCTTTTTTCAAGTCAGAATCTGAAGGAATTTTGAATAGCTCAAAATATTACACAATGTCATTTTTTATTGATCGTCCATCCTAAGGAGAGCAGACATGACAGACACCAGTCACAAGTACTTTAAGTACCACAGACTGAAAAGTTACACCATAATTTTCAGAGGTTTTAAAACTCAGTAATGTTTCTAGAATCCAATGACCTGGATCCTAAAATAAGTTACTTAGTCCTGAGCCACATAACAGTATTAACAAAAACCTTGCTTGTTTAGCCACTTTAGACACAGCGGTGACACATGACAAGTTAAATGTTACTTAACAAAGTTATTAAATAAATTGCAAGTCTGAAAATTTTGAATAAGGACTAGGGAAGAAGAACACTTGGATACTTATGTAATACATTTTTTAAAGACAGTGTATTTTTTAAAAATTAATTTATTGGTACAGGGTCTTGCTGTGCACCTCAGATTCATAGTGATCCTTCTGTATCAGCCTCCCTAACCCTGGGATTACAGGTGTTTGTGACCACTCCTGGTATTGATTGCCAGGTCAACAAAATTCAGCAAGGCATGCAGGTACCAGGAATTGAACCCAGGTCCTTGCACTTGCCAGATAGGTGCTTAGACAGCTGAGCTATCTCCCCTGCCCTATAACATATTATTGACTACACTATAATGCTTTTAAACATATAATGCAGTTTGTAGCAGAAAATAAGCAGCACTGAGATCACTTGGATTTAATATGCCTACCATCACATTAGCATTAATAGCAGTTGGACTAATAGACTAGTGGAATATCTTGCTGAAGTTTCATTTATGATATTGATGCAAACATCTTGAGAACATGATATTCAGTTCTACAGGATCTAGTAGATGCTTGAAACATCAATCTGTGTATTGACATGTTTTTTACTGCCTTAATACACAATGTCAGAAAAGAAAGGAAAAATAGAAATGATTTCCTTTTAAGATTATCCATTTATTTAATTCAATTATATAAGCCTAGTTCTCATAACTTTCAGCTTTACTAGTTTCTTGATCTTAACACTATACAGAAGACTCTTACTACCAGGACAATGAGTTTCATTGAATTATAAATTAGAACTGCCTCCTAGCCACTGGGGCATATCACATTCAGAACATGTTAGATAAGAAAGATGTTATTCTATGGCACAGAATTAATAATCCTGTATTTAATGTAGAAATTGATTGGCACGAGATGCTGATGTCAATTTGTTAAACTAATTAAGTTTATTGGTACATTTTTGATATAAATAATGATCACATTCTCCATAGCAATTTTTACCTATACATGATATATCTTGATTCTTCTTTTTCTCTCATTCTCCTACTTTCTGTTCGACCCCTCTTCACCTCCTTACTTATAAAGGTTTTGTTTCCATTTTATCTTTTTCTCTCTTTCTCTTTTCCCCCCTTCCTTACTCTCACCCTCTTCCTTCTTTAGTTCTTCCCATTTGGAAATTTTCTTCCCTTTTCAAAATATCTATTATACATCATGGTCCTCATTTTCACTTTCTGTTTCTGATCTGCTCCCGGGGGCATGAAGCAAATTTTTATTTAAGCCAGTGTTTTGACTTTCATGAACAATTGTAAAACTAATAGATTTTATTGCAACAATACAGCAAAATGGTCCAAGAGCACTCTGTCCCATCCAAAATAAGATTTGGGTCACCCTTCTAGTAAGTAATCTTCTAGTTGAGGTTTTGGTTGAAAGTAAATACAAAGTAATTAATATAGTGGCAGTAGTACTAATTACAAAAAAACAAGATATTTGGGAAATATTTGAATAATCAGAAGAAATTGTAACTGAATATTAGAATCACAGAAGATGCAGCAAATACAGTGTCTTTAATTTGGACAAGAGACTACTCTGTAATAGAACAGTGAAAGACTGAGGCACAAGTAAGTTGGGAGGAAGAGTGTAAAGATGAGTGGAGGTAATTGGAGACCTAAGAGAACACAGTACCGTGTAGTGTGCTGCGGGCACTCCCAGAGCAAGGGCTTGCAGTGTTATTGGTGAACATTAAAGTCATACTTGGCAGCACCTCAAAGAATTGAAATATATATACTTAGCAATTTATGTCCATTTGTCATGGAAACATAATGTTTTCAAAGATGTGTACAAGAGGGTAATTATTGCAGAACTGATTGCTATAAAATATAAATAAATCGTATTAACTGGATGTAAAGTACTGTGCAAATAATAATGGTGTTTGGCATATTTGTTATAAAGAACAAGATCTGAAGTTTGTACTGATATGGAAAACTTGCTATGGTATCTCTTTTATCTGATAATACAAAGTATAGGGCTAGGGAGATAGTTCAGTAGAATAAGTGCTTGCCTGGCAAGTACAAGGTCCTGAGTTCAATCCCCAGAACCACAAAATAAATAAATAAATAACAAGGTATAAAAATGATTTAAGAAAACATTCACAGAGGTGGCATTCGCTGCCCATTGGAACCTTCCCACCAGACAGCCAGCATGACACAACAGATAGGACCAGTGTGTGGCACCTGCCACCCACTGGAACCTTCAGTAGTCAGACCTGCTGTGGAACCCTACAACAGAACTTCGTGCACAGAGTATAGGGGTAGGATCCAGTCAGATAACCTAGGAGCAGAACATCTTGCCAGAGGGGACAGCAGGTTTACTTCCATGGGCTGAAGCAGGAAGACAAGCACAGCAGCCAGACTGAAGCCAGGCTCAGCTAGACAAGATTGAAATCAGAAAACCAAACCTGGGAAGCTGAGATACACTGCTAGACCCAGATCTATGACAACATCCTCTCTCTCTCTCTCTCTCTCTCTCTCTCTCTCTCTCTCTCTCTCTCTCTCTCTCCCCCAAGAGAAGGGGCAACAGGTAACCAGAGTGAAACAGACTGCCTGGAAGACTCCAAGTACATCAAGGGGAAGTGATCAGATAAAAATTATGGGAACTAATTTAAATACAAATTACCTATTTAATATCTGTTTAGCTATTCAGTCATAATGCTTGCTCTTATGGTTGAAAATACAAACCCATTAGTTGCAAAAGTTTATCATTTGCTAAATCTCACTATCCATTATTAGTGTTGCTAATTATAGCACTGTAAATAAAAAATTGTAACTGAATTAAACATATAACCTCTCTTGGATAATAATATTGGTAGGTGCTGAGATAATAACTGCACTAAAGCTCTACACCAAAGGTCAGGGGACAGTGCTATACAAAATGACAAAGAGAAGGAGCAAAATGCATTCTCAGCTCCCAAGCTCACCCAGAACAAATGTGGGGACACTAGCATGGAAGAAATTGGAAGCCACACTCGGGAAATCTCTGAAATAATAGTGTCTGAACTAAAGAAACAACTGCAGAATGGTATAGAGAAAATCAGATCAGGAAAAAATCTCTATGGTTTAAAAAAAGAAATGATAACTATGATGAAAGAATTACTAACTGCTTCTAAAAAAGACACTGATAAAAAATAGAGAATAGAAGCATGATGGAATCCTTGAATGAGCAATATAAGAAAGAAATAGGATGCATGAAGCAGATTCAAAGAGACATACAGGAAATTAAAATCTCAATGACAAACTGGCAAAACCATTTGAATGAAAGTCAAGATAGGCTTTTAGACCATAAAGACACTGTTGCAGCTAGTGAAACCTTAAGAAAAGAACCCTTAAAACAACTAGAATGTAGGAAAAAATAACTCAACATCTGAAAGATGATGCAAAGATAAGCAACATAAAACTAACAGGCATCAATGAGAAAGAAGTCAATGCAAATGATATAAAAAGAATATGGGCAGAAGTAATGGCAGAAAACTTCCCAAATATGGGGAAAAAGTCTGACATTCAGGTAACCAAAGCATATAGAACTCCAAATAACACCAATCCAATTAAAACTACACACAGACATATAATAGTCAAGATCCCAGAAATCCAGCCCAAGAACCATACAAGCCACTAGAGAAAAGAAACAGATCACATTTAAATGAAATCCTATCAGAATGACAGCAGACTTCTCTTCATAAACCATCAAGTCAAGAAAAGCATGGAGCAAAATAATGCAAGTCTTGTAAGAAAACAAATTCCATCCCAAACTAAGATGCAAAACTCTCTTTCAAGTTTAATGAAGAAGTGAAATACTTCCATGACAAAAAAAAAAAACTAAAGAATTTCATGATGACAAAGCCAACCCTACACAGAACACCAAAAGTTATTCTAGAGAGGGTTCAAAATGGCCACAACTTCATGAATAAGAATGAAAAGAACCCACCAAATAGGGTCACAATTAAACACAACACAAAAAGAAGTAACAAACAGCAGGATAATAACATGTCAAACATAAGTCAATACATCTCATTTATAACCATCAATGTAAATGGACTCAATCACCAATTAAAAGAAATAGACTGCAACAATGGATTATAAAGCAAAATCCAACAATCTGCTATATACAAGAAACACATTTAACTCATAAAGAAATTCATAGGCTGAAAATTAAAGGATGGAAAATAATAACACGTGTTGTAGGACCTCAGAAAACGGCAGGGGTAAGCAATTCCTTTTCCCAGACAATTTAAACTTCAAACCAGAAGGATCAAATGAAATAAAGAAGACCACTACATACTGGTTAGGAGAAAAATACAAGAAGAGGAGGTAACAGTCATTAATATGAAGGCACAAAACATAGGAGCACCCAACTATATACGACAAATACTAATTGGCATGAAAAATCTATTATCCAGTACCACAATCTTTTCAGCAGAATTTGACACCCTCTTATCTCAGAAAGATAGATAAACAGACAAAAAAAAAAGTAGCAAAGAGGTAGCAGAACGGAACCAGACCTTTGAGCAATTAGACTCAGTGGACATATACACAGTGTTCCACATAACTACATGTGAATATACATTCTTTTCAGCTGCATATGGGTCATTTTCTAAAATAAACCACATACTAGTCCATAGGTCATGTTTAAGTATATGCAAGCAAACAGATAACATCCCATATATATTATGTCACCATAGTGCAATGAAACTGGAAACAAATGAAAAAAGAAACTACAAAAACCATATAAACACATGGAAATTAAATATACACTCCTCAGCAGCCAATGGGTTACAGATGAAATTCAACAAGAAATTAACATTATGTACAATTAAACAAAAATTCAAGAACAACTTATCAGAATTTGTGGGATGCAATGAAATTAGTTCTTAAAGGGAAATTGATAGCTATGAATCCACAAATTATGAAAGCAGAAAGGGAAAAATAAATACCCTAATGCTGCATCTCAAGCATCTAGCAAAAGAAAAGCAAACCAAGCCCAAAGCACAAAAGAAGGGAGGAAATTATAAAGACTAAAGCAGATATTAATGCAATTGAGACAAATAAAACAATACAAAGTATTAACAAATCAAAAAGCTGGTTCTTTGAAATATTAAATAAAATTGATAAGCCCCTAGCTAACCTCATCAAAAAGAGGAAAGAAAAACTCAAATTCAAGCAACAGGGAATGAAAAGGGCAAAATTACTTCAGATCCTGTGTAAACTCAGAAGATCACCAATATCTACTTTGAACATCTTTGCTCTCATAGATTCAAAGGCACAGAAGAAAGTGATAGATTCCTAGAAAGGTACATGTTACCAAAACTGCATCAGGAAGATATAAGAACTTTCAACACAATATCAGCCAATGAAATTCAAAATATAAGAAAAAACTTACAGAAAAAGAAAAGTCCAGGTACTGATGCACACACAGCTGAATTCTGCAAGAAATTTACAGAAGATATAACCCAAATACTCCTCAAACTCTTTAATGAAATTGAAAAGGAAGCAATCCTCCCAAAATCATTCCTGGAGGCAAGTATACTGATACAAAACGAGAGAAAGATTCAACTAAAAAAGAGAACTACAAGCCAATCTCCTTCATGAACAGAGATGCAAAAATCCTCACTATGGTCCTAGCAAATAGAATACACAAATTATTAAGAAAATTAAACACCATGCTCAAGTAGGTTTCATCCCAGTGATACAAGGACGTTTCAACATGCTCAAATCTACAAATGTAGTACATTACTTCAACAGGGCCAAATCCAAAAACCACATGATCATTTCAATTGAAGCAGAAAAAGCTTCTGACAAAGTCAACACTCATTCATGATCAAAGTCCTACAGAAAATTGGAATACATGGCCTCTACTCCAATCTGATAAAAGCCATCTATGACAATCCAACTGCTAACATTCAAAAATGGAGAAAAACTGAAATATTTTACTCTCAGATCAGATATAACACAAAGATGTCCCCCCAGTCCTATTCAATATAGAGCTGGAATCATTAACTAGAGCCATTAGACAAGAGAGAGATATAAAAGGAATAAGCATTGGTAAAGAAGTTAAACTATCATTATTTGCAGATGACATGATACTCTATGTAAAAGACCCAAAAAAACTCAACCAAGAAGCTACTAGTGTTCATAAACAAATTCAGTACCCTAGCAGATTACAAAGTCAATACTCAAAATTCAATAGCATTCCTCTACCCAGATAACAAATACATTTAGAGAAATTAGAGAAACAGTAATATTTACAATATCACCATGAAAAATGAAATCCTTAAGAATTAATCTAACCACAGAAGTAAAAGATCTATTCAGTGAAAATTACAGTGCTCTGAAAAAAGAGACTGAAGATTTCAGAAAATGAAAAGATATTCATAGCTCCTGTATAGGAAGAACCAACACTGTGAAAGTGGCCATACTCCCAAAATTGTTATACAGATTTAGTGCAATCCCTATTAAAAAAAAAATACCACCAATATACCTCACAAATCTAGAGAGATCATTCTTAAACTTTATTTGGAACCAAAAAAAACCTAGAATAAGAAAGATAATCCTGGTCAGCAAAGACAAGGCAGGAGGCATTATAATCCCTGACTTGAAATTATAGTACAAAGCTACTATGATAACATCAGCATGTTATTGGCAAAATAAATAAATAAATAAATAAATAAACCTAAGTATCAATGGAATACATTAGAAGATGCAGATACAACTACAAAAAAACTCATCCATCTTTTTATTGACAAAGGGATCCAACATTCACTGGAAGAAAGATAGCCTATTTAACAAATCGAGCTGGAAAAACTGGCTGTCTACATGATGAAAACTAAGTCTAGACCCAGTTCTATCACCATGCACTAAACTAAAGTCAGAATGGATTAAACATCTAAACATTAGAACAGAAGCACTAAATCTCCTGGAAGAGAAAGTAGGTAGACATCTTGAAGATATAGTGCTAGGCATACACTTCCTGAACAAAAATCAAACTGCACAGGAAATACTTGAAAGAGTTAACAATTGGGATCTTCTATTATTCAGAAGTTTCTGCAAGTCTGAAAGAAATTACCAACAGAGAAAGACAATCTACAAATTTGGAAAACATTGTAACTAATAAGCACTCAGACAAAGGTATTCTATCAGAATTTATAAAGAACTAAAAAACTTTAGAGCCCCAAAATTTAAAGACCCAATCCAAAAATTAGCATCTGAGATGAATATTCACTTCTCATGGGAACAACTACAAGAGACAAATAAATACACGAAAAAAATGCTCCACATCACTGGCCAAATGCAAATTAAAACAACAATGAGATGACAATCTTACCCCAGAAAGAATGGCTATCATAAGGAAATCAACCAACAACAAATGTTGAACAGGCTGCAGGGAAAAAGGAACCCCTCTCCACTGCTGGTGGGAATGTAGACTGGTGCAACCATTATGGAAATCTGCACAGAGGCTCCTAAAAATTAACAATTCAGTTCAATACAGCTATCCTCCTTCTGGGAATTTTCTCAAAAGAATTGAAAACATCATATCATAGTGATAAATGTGCATTTATGTTTATAGCAGTGAAATTTGTTATTTCTCCACACCTGATGAATGAATGAAACAGTTGTGGTGTTTTTATTCAATGTAGTATTACTCAGCTATTAAGAAAAAAACAAACTTGAAGCCTTCATAGGTAATTGGATGCAGGTTGAAGCTATATTCATCAGTGAAATAAACCAGACCCACATGTGTAAATATCATATTGTCTTCCTAGTATAAGAACTCAAAAGAAGTAGTAAAACCTGAGAGATATAACAGACACAGTTGAATGGAAATAAACAAAACGTAAGGATTAAACAATGAAAAGAGAGAGAAAGGAGAAAAGTTAGATAATAAGGTAGAGACAAAACCATACATGTATATATACAAGATGGATAAGGCAATGGCCCTAAGAATTTCCATCAGGTTTTTGAAAATAGCAGTTATTGG
>NW_004524697.1:5762611-5763941 GCF_000260255.1 Octodon degus | reverse complement strand
AAAATGAGAGAGAACAAATATTGAAGATTTCTTGAAATCATGTGATAATATTCAATCATGTCTCCCATCGTGCGTATCTGTTAATCTAAGCAACAGTGAAAAATAGATACTATATCAATCGTTGTTAATCAGTTATTCTTGTTTTGAAAATTTGTAACATGTATTGTTGTATGTTACCTTGTTTCTTTGTTTCTGATTTTTGTTCTTGCTTCTGTTCTTATTTATTTGTTTTGTTTGTTTTTAATTTTTTTTGGCGGAACCGGGGATTGAACTCAGACCCTTGTGCTTGCCAGGGAAGTGCTTATTCTACTGAGCCATCTCCCCAGCCCCTTTGTTTTTGCTTTTATAAAACAAAATAAAAAGACAAGAAAAGAAAATTATTTAAAAAAAGAAAACATTCAAAGAAATAGACATTTCTATTTACTTTAAAATGTGGATGTGTGTATATTTATGGAAACACATATAGACATGCATGCTAGAAAAAGTAAAATAAATGAATAATCATTATCTCTGAGAGTAAGGAATATTTCTGGTTTACTCATTTCATTATAGTGAAATGATATTGAATATTTTTACAGTGTAAAAATTAAATAATTAACAACTCAATAGAAGAAAACTTAGAATATACATATCTGCATCTATATGCAGTGTTACAGTTTTCCAGTTTTATTTCTAGACATTATTTGTTCTGTATAATTAGAAATAAACATTTTATAAATATAAACTTATATATGTGTATATATAATATATTTGCACTATCGCTCTGGTACTGAATGAGTTCCTTTTTCCTCTCAATTTTGTGTATTTCTGGTCTATAAGTAACTTTATCTTGAAAAATTTTTTTAAGCCTGCTTTAATGCTGATTATGTTGAAATTACCTCACACTAGAAAATTTTTATACATGTTTATAAAAATCATTGTTATTGATGATGTGCAAGACTAAAAAATCTTTGGAATTTGTTGAAAATTCTTTGTTTATATATTTACAGCCATAGCATACAGTTTTAAAATGGAGAAATATTCAAAGAAAAATATTTCATTAAATTTCTACATGATAGTCTTCATAGACTGTAGTAACATTCCAATCTTCTATTTAATCATTCTAATTTATTTAAACATGTTACAATTACTAGATAATGCACTATATCTATAACCGGATACGTTTCTGAACATTTTATGTACCTTAAGATCCAGTTAAAAAAAACTTCAAGCTGGCAAAAGTAAAAGTTAAATATTCAGAAAAAGAGGTGGTGGCAAATCTGAAGACCCAAGACCTTAGTTTTCTCATATCATCTCTTAGATAGATAGATAGATAGATAGATAGATAGAT
>NW_004524697.1:5760160-5761281 GCF_000260255.1 Octodon degus | reverse complement strand
TAATAAAATAGTATATAATACAGTATTCTAAATTTTTTTGTAAGAAAACTCAAAACTGGTAACCAGTCTTTAATAGTTATGTACTAATACAATGTTCTCAAGACTAGAATTCTATTCCTCTGACCTTGGAATGAAGACTTAAAACATATAATGAACATAAACCTTGGAATGAAATGTGACTGCACTTCATCATTAAAATTTTCAAATAATTAAAGAAAACTTAAAATCATTATTGGCATGACTGAGATATAAGGAATCCATATCAACACAGAAATATCAAAAGTTCCGTTATGAAAAAGAGTACTGAGCACATTATTATTCACCTTAGTGCATGTAAATATGGTGGGCAAAAAGCACATCTTGGTCAATAAGCTAAATTAAGTTTGCCTGTTTTAATTCTAGAAAAATGACGATTATTATGTTTCAATTTATTTATTTACTCTCTTTAATATCATATAAAATTGAGGTTGCATTTTGGGTATGAAACTGAGCTGCACAATTGAAATAAACTTTTATTTCTGCTTTAGGAAAGAGAAGTATAAAATTGACCACCTGGCTGTCTGACTTAGGGATGAAATACAAGACTCAGGATATACAAGCTAAGTTAAAAGCTGTGGGTGCTTCTATTAATGTAGGCTTCTAGTAAAATCTTATTGAACCTCTGAAGATCATAAATCATATCATAAATTTACAATTTTTGGATCCTTGTCCATTTAAATCATTCCGCTAGTTGACTGCTCCCTTTCTGAACTATGCAATTAAATGGGATGGTTCTGTTTCAGGGCTTGATGAAAAAAATACTTTTCTTACTCTGTATGTGGAGGCCACAAAGCAGGTCGTCATGTATCTATTTCTCCTCAGTTCAGCACAACGAAGTGAGGAACAAGTGGCTGGTGACAGATTTTGTGGCATCTTGTAGTACTGCACCATAACTCTTGATATGCAGACATATAGTTGCATGGAAAACAAGATCAGCTCACTGTCCTAAGTGGTTCTCCTTCTTGTTTGGAAGACTGAGGATGGCTCCTAAAAAAAAGAAGAGCATTAGTGGATTTATCTAGTTTAAAAGATTTGAATTGTATTATGTTAATAAATTGAAAGATTAGAAAGTTTTAATGCAA
>NW_004524697.1:5756704-5759104 GCF_000260255.1 Octodon degus | reverse complement strand
TTGAGCTAGAGCTGGGGCAAGGACTAGCAGTTTTCTGCTATTTATTAAATAGTAGTTTATCTTCATTGGCAATTGTATTAATTTATTTAGGGCTGGGGAGATAGCTCAGTAGAATAAGCACTTGCTTGGTAAGTGCAGGGTCCTGAGTTCAATCCCCAATACTGAAAAAAAAAAAATTCTAAAACCATCTTAAAAAAAAAAAAAACTTCTTACCGATACAATGTTCTGAACATATTCTACAAGGATCATAAAAGGTAACTCACCTAAGTAGGAAGTTGACCTCAATATCTAGTTAAACAAATAATTGCTGTATTTATCTCTATGTGACTGGTCTACAGAGAAGCATCCATCAAGTTTATTCAGTACAAAGGCCAACCAAATAGCTCAGCAGACTAAAGCGCCTGCTTAAGCATATGCAGGGGCCAGGAGTTCAATCCCTGGGGGCCTGCCATGCTGCCCACCCTCTAGTGCACTGAGATGACAGTTGAGACTAGGCATGGTGGTGCATGCCTGTAGTCCCAGCACTCAGGAGGCTGTAAACAGGAGGATCACTACAAGTCTGATTTACGTAGTGAATCCCTGTGCACCCTGTACACCCTGTACTAAATACACACACACACACAAAAAAAACAGTTTGTTGAGTACAATTACTAGATACACCTTTTATGTTAATCAACCTGTATTTATAGTCAATGGGTGCTTGCTTATTTTCTTAATTTATCACCATGAAAGATTAAACAAGGGGTAAAGAAGTCCAGGAACAGTGGATTATGCCATTAATAACATAATTATACGCACAAAACCTATTAAGATAAAGCTACATAATAATTATCATAAATTGTTACACTATTAACATACTAATGAGAATAAATTATACAACCCTTAATTTTATATTACATATTGCAGTGAACTCTTAAATAATAGTTTGAGATTAAATTCCAAAGTGGTATCTCCTGAATGCTGTATAAAATGGGTCAATAATCTAAACTAATATTTGGTATAAGGTAGGAATCAGGACAGTTTACTAATTTTACAGTTTCAATTGCAGAACACCATGATCATTGGCATTCATATTATATATTGATTATCATTAAACTGTAACATTTCTAAAAGAGCTACCTATAAACTACTGCTGTCCACACCTTTGTTGGCGAAACAAATGTAAAGCTAGTATCATCAAAATGATTTTGGAAGTTAATCAGATTATCAGAAGCAAAGTATTCAAACAAAAATAAATACTCTTTGACATTGTTACTATTTTACTTATGTCTTACTCTGTTGAAACATGAATAAAATGTGCAGCTATATACATACCTGTGTATAAAAGTGACAGTTAAATTATGTTTGGTGTCACACTCGTGGGACACCAAAGGACCACGCATCCTTGAATGAAAGGCTCTGAAAACTGAGATGCAGAATTTGCTGACAAAATACGCAAGATATATCTTTATTCTTAGGAACTCCACAGTTACATGATAAAGGCAGACTTAGGTAACATAACTTAATATCTAATCAAACATGATTTCATACTTAAAGATACTTTCAGAAAGCTTTCTGGACTTTGAGCTTATAAATATTGGATGTGTTCATAAAATTAAGCCATGTTAAAATAGTTCCAAAATATTAACATAATTTAACTGTCATAAATTTCTAAAGTTTTAGTAATTTGTAGAGTGAAGCAGATTATCCTCAGCTTAATTGGAATGTCATAATTATTTTATACTTTACTTTAAATGCAATATATCCTATAGCATAATGGAAACACTCTTTCAATAAAAAAAATTGCTCACTCAAAAACTACTTAAAAACACAAAATAGTGATCCACTACAAAACTGTGACCACAGTTAACAGTGATGTCTATTACAAAATAGTCTTAATTTTTCCATTTACATAAGAAGTGCATGATTCCAATGAATAACAATGTTTAAAATATGTCAAGTGTGTTCTTCCAAAAAGTCTCTGTTGTAGGATCTGCCTATACAGTGAAAAGTATACTAGCAAAATTTATTGACCTTTTTCTATAGTAATAGTGCTAAGTATTTTATTGTGGAAAATGGGCTGTATACTTGTCCCTCACTCATTGCAGAGTTATGTTCAGACACTCCTGTGATAAGTGAAAATCAGCACAATAGCAATGATATATCTATATCTATATCTATATCTATATCTATATCTATATCTATATCTATATATATATATCTTTATGCACCCTTCCCACACTCTTATAAACATTTCCCACATTTTTAAAAACACTTGTAAAGTTAACCATTTTCTAGACTCATAAAACTACATAATTTTAACAAAATACGCATACTGTACAATACTGCAAAGTCCCGTGATATAGCAAAAAATCCATGATAAATAATATAGACTGATATTTTTTGAAAACTCTCTAAACA
>NW_004524697.1:5754794-5756275 GCF_000260255.1 Octodon degus | reverse complement strand
TAAAACCATCTCTGCTGGTAAAGTATAGCTAGTGACAAATTTAATTAGATCTTTAAATTCAATACATTGACTATCTGCAAAAGAAAAAGAAACAACAAAATTCCTACCTCAAGAAAGTATACATTATAATTATACTATTTATTTAACTCATGATATAAAATAATTATTTTTATTCAGAAGAGCAAAATATAAATATAATTTAGTATTTCTTAACAACTGATGTGAAAAGAAACATATTTTAACTTTTCATGAGACTGAATCATGAAATTAGTTTAAAAATGATGAATTTCAAATCTAGTATTGAACTACTGTAAAAACTGCTTCCTTCAGAAAACAAATAATCATTCGGTTAAGTTTAATAATTCGACTTGGAAAACTTTTCAGAAATATGTCAATATCGATTCTGTGGTCAGCTTTGAAATGACTTTCCTGCTTCTGATCCATTGGATCATTACAAGGAAAGATTGTTAACGACATGGTCATGTAATTTGTATTCTGAAACTTTGCGGCCTCAAAGTTCTTTGCTTTTTTCATTTCACCTGGGACACTAGCCAGAAACTGTCACTTAGAGGACACTTGTCCATTGATATTCCAACATCACTAGTTGTACCAAAATTGCTATCTAAAAACTGTACCCTTTCTCTAGTGATCAGTGTCACTGCATCAAAAGAGACATATCCATTGTAATATGTTTAAAGAGCTGTTTGTTTTCAGCATAGATATTAATGGGTATAGAAAAAGTTCAGTGTATTCATGGATTATTGACACTACAGGAACATTATATTATTGATATTTATTGATTATATTATTTTTGTGGAAATAAACAAGGGTCTGGGACATAGCTCAATGGTTGAGGGACTGCCTGGCAAGCACAAGACCCTAACCTTGATTCCTGGTACAAAAAAGAAGAACAACAACAAAAAACAAAAACAAAAACAAAAAAGGACAGAAAAAAAGTAAAAGAAAGGTAAACAATCATATCCCCAGAAACATAAAATAGACAATTGTCAAGGGAAGAAAATAGATATAAAATATTTACTTTGTGACATTTTTCACATCAGTATTTATATTAGCCTAAAAATATTTTCACTGAATGGCATTATTTCACTATTCACAAAGGTACTGAAGCACAAAGTACTACACCCAATTCTAGCCTTTAAGGAAGTTTCTAAAACTACCACCTACTACATAAAGAGTGGGGACATTAACTTTTATAATTACAAGGAAAAATTTCTCCACATACCCCCATCCACATAAACATAAAAATACATAGATTTTAACCAAAATGAAGCCAACTGAATATAAAAAATAAAAACTATTGAGCACAAATAATGAGCTAAACATAATGCTACTAGTGACAAGATGTAGTGGTGCACACCTGTAACCCAGCACGGGAGGATGAGAACAGGAGGATCACTACAAGTCCAAGCTGTGTAGTGAAACCCTGTACCAAATGCATAAAATAATAATAATAATAATAA
>NW_004524697.1:5752745-5753595 GCF_000260255.1 Octodon degus | reverse complement strand
ATACCAAATAAATAAATAAATAAATAAATAAATAAATAAATAAATGAAATATTGTGAAATATTAATGTGCCAATAAAATCATCACTTATAGCAGCAATATCTTAAGCATTGTAGCATAAGAGAATCAAAGCTGTTTAAATATTACTATGGTAGCACTCATCACTTGATATTATATTTTTATATATTAATTTACTGAGAAATTTTAAATCTCTTAAACACAGGCTATTGGATGTTTCTTTTTTTATTTCATAATATTCCCAGTAAGATGCCAGAGCATTTTGTTATAATTCAAAAACATGTACTTATTTTCTATCTCTCCCACAAAATGAAATTTTTGAAATTTGTTTTTCTTTTGCATATTAAATGATGGAATGCGGTAATGTGCAGGCATTTGCATAGTATTTCTGTAACACTGTCCACTTGTAGAAGAATGACAATAATTTGTTAAGTCCATTTTCCATAAATAGGAAACAAACATAATTTTATCTAAGTATGTTTGAATTCAAATTTCATGCATATGCTTTCATATTCCTGACTTTCCAATTCTCTTATTGAATTAGACAATCATATTCAACCTATTTTGGCAAATAATGTGCTTTTAAGTCTTTTAATCAGCGACTATATTTAGATAAGTTAAATATTTTATGCGCTCTTCAGAGTTTCCACTGTTGGGAGAAAGTACCTGAGACACGCAATTTTAAAACAGAGATTTAGTTTGCCTGTTTCAGTAGGTTCTGCTACTTCTGTGGTGGAAACACAGCTGTTGCGCGAAAGCTATCCAACTCATTGTTTCTTGAAAGAAGACAGAGAGATAGAAAGGAGAGAGAGAGAGAGAGAGAGAGAGAGAGAG
>NW_004524697.1:5743774-5752645 GCF_000260255.1 Octodon degus | reverse complement strand
AGAGACAGAGACAGAGACAGAGACAGAGACAGAGACAGAGAGATTGCTATACCATGAGTCTGATATTTTAGCAATGGACCTGGGGCTTAAGACAGATATATTAGGTGCATGAAATAAAGGATCTTACAGTCCTAAATACTATACAGATTATCTGGATTGGAAAAGCAGTTTCTAACTCTTGTAAAAGGAAGAAAGGACCAGGATTCTGGCCCATGGTTAGCTAAGGGCAAACATTGATTAGTAATAACTCCTGCGAAAATATAGTTGCCCTCAGAGGTTGCCCTGAAAATCAGCAGTGAAAAAATATCTTCCTAATGTATGAACATATATCTTCCGAATGTATAAAATATTACTGAGCTAAAGCTACAATAACTTTTTATATTTTCTCTCATATGAGAGAAAGGTAACCAAAACTGTATAGCCACTACCTGATAAGCACACAGTTTTAGAGTTTGACAGTGACCTAGAGTGAACAGAATTAAAAATTCAGATCCAAGAATATCGGGAGGATATATATATATATATTTTAGGGAAGGGTCTCCAGAGTGTTCAGGGTAGTTCTGAGATTAAAGGCGGGCGTCCAGTCTCAATTGCTGTCTCAGCGTGTCCCGGGGGCAGGGCCAGCACAGCAGACCCAGGAATCAAATCCCTTGACCCTGCACCTGCTTGCAGGTGCTTTAATCCACTGAACTATTTGGCTGGCCCTGGAGGAGATATATTTGAATAAATCTTTGGGTATTTGTACAGAATTTGTAAAAGGTGTATAATGGTGCTATGTGCAACAAACTATTCATATCATTTTATCATTTTCTTTACCAAGGGCATATATTTTAGATAAAATGAAGAGTAGAAATTGGTTGATGGCTAGCACTTTATTTCTACCATGCCCTTTAGCCAAGAGCATTCAAGCCAGTGCACTTCTGAAAAATTATTGTTTAAATATTAACTACATTCTTAAGTGTTGTGTCCTAGTGCTTCTATAGCTTGAGGAACGAAAGTTGACAGAGGACTATAGTTGCTCATTGTCACTTTCTTTGACAATCAGTACAATTTTGGGCTTCCTGTGTAGAGAGTTTTAGTTTCCTTTCATTATAGATGCTGAGTAACAGAAAATGAAGATACATAAGAGTATACGTTGAGAGTTCCTTTTAATTAAAATCTCGACTTTTTAAATTACTATTTTGGTTTATTTTGGTAAACTGTCAGAGAAAGAAAAGAGATACTATTCTGGATGATAGTTTGACTATTAAGCAAGAGTATTTCAGCTTAGAGGGAAGCATGTGCCAGGAATCTGAGAATTCACTTGTCATAGATTTCAATGGCCAGTGCTTACTACAAAATGGCAGTAACATAAGAAATTAATCTATAAGTAGAAGGAAACTAAGATACTGCATCTCTTGAGGATAGTTCAGGCTCAAGATTAAGGTTAGAAAATTATTAATTACAAGGGCCAGGGAGGTAGCTCAGTAGAATAAGTGCTTGCCTGGCAAGTACAGGGTCCTGAGTTCAATCCCCAGTACTACAAAAAAAAGAAAGTTATTAATTACACAAGATGTATCATGTGTGGGAGTCAGGATTCACTGTTTCATGAGGATCATCCTAACAGGGAGTGAGTGTTGCTTTCACTATAGAACCTGAAGTTTCTCTCTTGTGTCACCTTAGCCCAGGACCTGGAGAGCAGATGACTTCTCTAGACAGACCATTACATTAACCAATACATTCAATAATGGTGTTCAAGAAAACTGGTGCACTAAATAAATGATTAGCCCCATTTATAACCCTGAGATTCTGTCCATGTTAAGTCTTTTAAGACTTGACAGCTCTTTCCCTCTTCCCTTTTTTTGTTTCATGAGCTACTCCAAACTTTGGCAGCTTCTCTTGCTCCTCTCCAGAACACTGATGACTCTTGCTGGCTGAGAGGAAGTTTCCTTTTTTTCTGACCATTATCAAGTCTATGATGTACACGTGCCACCAAAACCATCACTAAAGCCACCCTATGTGCATATCTTAGACCAAAATGACTCAGTCCACAGAGGAAAAACTCAGTCCACAGAAGCTTTGGCTTCCCTAAATCCTGGACTGAAATGTTGGTTGTCACCACTCAAAACTGGAGGAGAAAGGCCAGCGAGATAGCTCATGGACTAAGTGCCTGCTTAGGCAAGCACAAGGACTGGGATTCGATCCCCAGCACCACTTGAAGTGGAGACCCTGCTGCAGGGAGCACAGAGCAGGCTGAAAATAGGAGGACCACTGCGAGTCCAAGCTGTGTAGTGAGACTGTGTACCAATTACATTAAAAAAAGAAAAACAAAACAAAACTACATGAGAGTTAGTGTATTGTGGTTAAACTTAATCCTGTGGGTAAAGTGAGAGAAAATTAACATAATTGCTTTCTGGATTTGCAATGATTTCACAGTTCTGTCTACGCAGTAATGAGAGTAAACATTCAGTAACATTGTTATATAACTAAGATAATCTTAACTCAAACTCTGTCCTTCTCTTTTCACTTTTCCTTATTCCATTTTCCCTCATTACTTCATTCCTAGCAATCTTCCCTCTCCTACATGAAATATTAGGACAAAGCTGACACTGTACTTCATATTTTCTAGGGAACTATGGCAAAAACTCCATTCAATCATGAGTGACACTCGTAACTATATTTTTCCTTCATACTGTATTTAGATAAATAATAAATAAGAATAACATATTTGAGAAGAAACAACTTCATGTGCAAAGCATTCTTTCTCTTCCCACAAACAAACATTATAGCTCTGTTATTTTCAGTGCTCCAGTACTACAGAAATACTCTAGCATACCACTACCTGTCAGCAGCCTGAACTGTGAACACACAGCTAGTTACATATGACTTTTATCATGCAATCAGAAATAGCACAATTTTAAGCTATCAGCCCGATATATAGTAAAAATCTGTGCATGCTAATTTCTAAGAAAAAGCTGAAATGCTACATTGAAGAATATTTTTTGGCTGAAATTTTCCTTGTTTTCAAATGAAGCATTTCCTACGACACAATTGGTGTTGACTATTAAAAATAATCTTAGCACCAAGAAAAATATAATTATTATGCACTACAGAAGTCTGTTAACAATAATACAAAGCCTAGCAAACAAACTCAATTTCACGGTGCAATTAAAAATCTCATTAGCTTAAGAGGGGAATTTTTCGATTTTTTCCTTACAACTGGCTATTATGAAATAGATATGTAGGACCAGAGAGATAGCTCAGTGGACTAAAGTGCCTGCTTTGGAAAGCTTAGACAAGCACAAGGACCACAGTTCAATTCCCTGCACCACATGCAACACCAGCCCTGCTCCCAGGGTGGGCTGAAACAGCAGATCCCTGGCATAGTGACACATGCTTGTAATCCCAGTGCTGGGAAGGCTGAAAGCAGGAGGATCGGCCTGAGTCCAAGCTGTGTAGTGAGACCCTGAAACAACCAAATGTATAAAAAAAGAAAGAAATAGGTAACTTCCTGCACAAGTCTCTCTGTTATAGCTTGTGAAAAGAATATTATGGTAGTATGGAGAAATGACTATTCTATTTTCAAAAGAACTTTTTTATAATCTCAACTTTTTTATGAAATTTCAGGAAGAAAAATTAAAAGTTTTACATATTTACTGCAAATTACTGTTTACAATAGATACAGAAATATAAGAACATGTGGAATATATACATATATTTAAAATAAAACATAGTTGAACAATGTAAAACATTTTAAAAGGTGCTTCCATTTGAAAGTTTAGATTTGGAAAACATAACAGAGATTTAATTATCAAGATAGAAAATGCCTGATCTCCTGAAATCTTAATAGTAGCACCTACAATTATTTGCTACAACAAGATTATATGAAATATTTCACTGAATATTTCCAATGACCTATGTGAGAAGTGATGTTATTATCCTTACACTATTCATAAAATATCTGATGCGTGTGTAGAATATGTTATTTACTTTACTGTAACTAATAAGTGATGGGACTGTTATTCAATTCCATCACTGTTGGTTTCCATCACTCTTTGTGAGCTGGAGATACAATAACACTGTAGATAACCACTAGGTTAGGGCCATTGTTGTTCTGTTTTATATTTTCTAAGCCAAAATAATCCCACTTGTTTTTAAAACACATATACAGCTTACCTGGACTGCACTGAAATGTTTCGTCTCCGAACACTCATGGAATTGTCTGGGGGGTGAGGGTGGCCTGCCTGTTAGCTTAGTTATTGGGCTAGGGAGATAGTTCAGTACAATTAGCCCCTGCCAGGCTTGCCTGAGTTCAATCCCCAGTACTGCATTAAAAAAAGAAGAAGAAGAAGGAGAAGGAGAAGGAGAAGGAGAAGGAGAAGGAGAAGAAGACAAAGAACTATCTGGTAATTCAAGTGTCAGAAAAATAAATAAAATATATCTGAAAGTTCTGCCCTGATTAACTCACGACTAACATTCAAAGGGTAATTATGGAAGAAAGTGAATGCTTTGTTTAAATTTATAAAAAACAAACTACTGTGTGGAGGAGGCCAGAGGAAGAGAAGGGGCTAGTGTCCAGTGTCCTGCTCAAGGGCATGTGTTCATTGACCTAATTCATTCCTTCTGAAAGAGTTCGCCACTTCTTGATAGCACCATGAGTTCTGAACCAATCCTTCAACACCTGAGGTTATCTTTAATTCACTTCAAAAATCTCCCTCATTTTGGATATTGCTATTTCATTTTTCTCATCACTTTTAAAGCGACTCTGGAAGTCCTCTTGTGTGAGTGTCTTTGTAGTGAGTGGTGCTGTTGAGCATCAACCATAGGACAGGCAGCCTAGTAAAAATATTACAGTGTGTCCTCACCCACCTTATTCACCAGACCTGGCACTATGTGATTTCAGAGTCTTTCACAAAGGCAAAATGACCATGAAACTTAAGGGTTTCTAATCAAATGAGAACACAGAGCAGCATGACAGCAGGCTGAAGACACAAAAGGTCTTCCAGAAATTGTTTAGAAAGTAGTAAGAATGATGAGATAAGCATGTCTTACTTAGGGCAAGTATTTTGAGAAGAATTAATGGCAATATGTCTTTTACTATGATTTCATTTTAATTAAAAATATTTATTTATTTATTTATTTATTTATTTATTTATTTGGAATAGGGTCTCACTACACAGCTTGGGCTTGTAGTGATCCTCCTGTCTCAGCCTCCCCTGCTGGGATTACAGTCATGCACCACCATGCCCTGTTTAAGTGGCCTGCTGGGTCAGCATAGCATGAAGAACTGGGGCTCAACCTGGGTCCTTACACTTCCAGGCAGGTGCTTAGATCACTGAGCCATCTCCCCATCCCTATGATTTTTATTTATCCATGCACTGTAATTTTGTTACATCTTATATATCCTTTCTCTTCAAATTCTATGATATTGTCTTATTGTACTGTCCTCACACAGTTGTATTACCACTGAATATTTGTATATCTATTAGCTTTTTTAAATTTCTACCAGAACATAATAGTAAAGATTATGACTTTTTCATTCATTACTAACTTCTTATGACCTCTAAAACTTTTGACACTTGTAGATACTCAATAATCATTAAATAGTGAATGAATATTGTGTTAGAAACAAATTGTTGCTCCAAGCCAGTCTAAATATTACACACTAAGTGTAAGTTCAGGTGATACCAATGAGCAATTGCTTGTTAGTGTGCATGAGACATCCTATTAATTCCAAAGACAGAATGTGGGAATCACAATGTTGAGTTCCCACATGGATTGCTTACTTCCAATTTACTTTTGCATTTTCCCCTCATCTTCTAAATCACTAGTTTATTCCTTTTCATTTCTAATACTTTCTGAGCTTAACAGACACATGACCTCACACATTTACATCCTCTGAAAATGACTTTCAATAATTAATTCTTAATTACTAAAAACAAGGGCCTACCACAAGATAGATCTTAAGTGCTCCCTAGGGGCCCAGGTGTTGAAGGGTTGGTTCAGAACTCATGGTGCTTTGAGGAAGTGGCAAACTCTTTCAGAAGGAATGAATTAGGTCAATGAACACATGTCCTTGAGCAGGACACTGGACACCAACACCTTTCCTTCCTCTGGCCTCCTACTCATGAGATAAGTGCTTCCTCAGACATATACTCCTGTCCTGACATACTGGCTCTCTACAGGTGCAAAGATAAGGACAGGGAACATGAGCTGAGTCCTTCAAAACTGTGATCCAAATAAAAACTTCCTTGTTAAGTTGCTTTGTTCAGGCATTTTGTTGTAGAGATAAAACTCTATGTAAAGCAATCCTTCTGATAGGTAAGGCTCTTTACCTTTGTTCCAAGAAAGTACCTGCTGCCATGTACCATTTCTTAACTGTATTTTCCCTTCCTCAACACTCTAATCATTCAATTATGTTTGCTACTTGTCTTCATCCCTCTTTTTTTCATTCCTCATAGAGAAACTATGTATGAGGGCTCCATCTGGCTTGGACTTGTCAATTCTGTCCTATGACATTTATACTTACTGTATTCTTATCATGTTTCATGCAATGGATTAAGTATTAGGAAAACACTGATAAAATTAAATAGTAATGTGGAGCATAGGGATACTGAGAAAGTCCAGGTTTGCCCAAGTAGTGGTTCACTTGTGACTTGAGCACATTCATTAACATATGCATTGCAACAGATTTATGGTAATTTCTGGATAATCTTAGCTAAAAGAAGTCTTTACATGATGTTTCATAGCATGTGTCTCTGACAACCAAGTGAATAATTGGTGATCACTCATGAAAGTATGGGGAAGACTATAGTGATTATATGTCATCCCATATAACATCACTAAAGATGTCCCATTACAGATAAAATGTTAGATCAAATTTAACTCAATTATTTACCTATTTTTCAGAGAAGATCAGGACGAATTCATTCTTATATTAGTATTGTTGATCTCCAATTCTATAAGCATTACAGCTTCACAGAACAGTACTTACCAGTTAAACTACTGCATCACATCACTGCTTTCCAGGTAGACCACTCACCTAAGCACTCCAGGTCTCAGCCTCCACTGTGCTGTGCAGAGTTCATACTGTCAGCAGTGTATCACCAAGTTGTTCAGCATGCCATCATGGTCTGAAGCATTTTCTTTTGCAAACTGAAACCTGTTTATCCAAGGGAATTGGTCTTCTTTCATGCCCTGAGTACCATACGGACCTAGAAGAAGCACTGATGATATATTTTAAGACCATTCATCCTCCACTTTACTTCCTAGTTCTTCAATGGTAACAGTTCATTGATTCCATTCTGAGTTCTCATTCACTGAACTGAAACTAATTTGTTCTTTGCTACTGCTCAATGGCAGGGTGATATTCTATGCTCCACCAGCACAATCAGTGATGACCACCTACCCTCATTGTCAAGTCTGTGTTCTCTCACTTTTCAGTTTTCTTGCCAAAGCTTCAAAACTGATTAATCCAATTTTCTACTCTATCTTTGAGAAGAAGAAATAAATTCATTTATACGATTTCATTTCATTTGTCTTACAAATAACAAATAATCTTTCTGTATTGTTGTGACAAGCTTATTATATATTTCTATGTGCTTTATCCATTTAGAAAAGATTATTTTATTCTGTGTCACTCTAGGCTTTTATGATTTGTTTTTATTACTCGTTGACAATGTGGCTTATCTCATGCCAAAATAAAAACAACAAGATACTTTGCCTTTTGTCAGAATGACAAATCCTATCAAAACATAACCAGATCTCACCAAAGTCCAATACTTACGTTTGTCCTCGATTGTCAGTTCTCACACTCGCAGAGATTCCTTTATGTGATTGGACCCTCTCTCCAACCTCTTGAATTTTCCTGCTCACTACTGCTGATGCCCTTCAGTAACAAAATTTATAGCCAATATGCTTTATTTTAAAATAAGACTCCAAACTTGGATTTCTGATTTAAAGTGTTCTCTTCTTTTCTTCATCTTATATACTGTATATAATATTAGGAGTTAAAGAGGTAGAAAACCCACTAAGGACAGTATTTATATATAATAAAACCTAAATACAAAGGCTATCTTTAGCCAAAGGAGAGGAAAAGGAGCAATACATTAAGATAGTTAAGCGGTACATTACTGGGTAAAGAACCCAAGTCCTAACCACTGAGCTAATCACTTGAGCACACAACTTTCCTGATTTTGGAGATGGAATCTTGTTATATTGTGTAGGCTAGGCTCAAAGTTTCTGTCCTCTTGCCTTAATCTGCCTGTGTGCTGGATATATATGCATGTGCTCCTACACCCAGAGAGACAGAGGGCTTTATTAAATTTATCTATGCTAGTCAAGTGACACAATAAAATTGCAGTCACATCCTCTCTTATTCTAACAGAAGTTCAATGCATAGCCTAGACTTCTACACTCCTAAGGTTAGAGAAAAGTCCCACAACTCTTCCATTTAGTTGAGTCAGTAAATACTTAGTAGAAAAGCTAGAGCATGTCTTTTCTTTGCCACAACAGACACTGCCAGGGTCAGCAGAGATGATGCTAACAAGTTGGAATTTCAGTTCCACCAGAATTAACTCAAATTCCTTTTCACTTTATTCATCTGTGGCAGAGAAGACAAGGCTTTTACCACTATCCAATAGCCATAGGACCTGCCTCAAATTGTAGGGTCAGGAGAAAAACAAATTTGAGAACCAATTACAAGGCATTCTAAGCTTCCAACCCAGCCAAATATCAGTGGAGAGATACACTGCTCAGATGAGATTTCTCTCATTAAACAGGTGTCAACAGATAGAAAAGATTATGTACTTCCCAGACCATAGGAGTGTCAAAAGAAGCCAGAAGAGAAAAAAAACAAACATAAGTTTAAATAAAATCAAGTCTCATATTATT
>NW_004524697.1:5735080-5743674 GCF_000260255.1 Octodon degus | reverse complement strand
ACTTAATACAGAGAATCAGGTGGCTCTGAAACTAAACAAGAAGACACCATCAGTAGATGCCAATATGCAAGACACAACAACACATAAAATAAAATAGTCCACTAACAGGAACAGAAAACATTTTATTTTTGAAAATGAAATCCATGATAGACTATGCAGTTGGCAGAAAACAAGACACAAAAGCTTTGAATAATTACAAACAAACAGAATTGAACAAAATGACCTAAAATTATAAGTTAATAACATAAAGAAAACAGAAAAGTTTCCCAGTACTGTGAGGCTAAACACACTTCTAAAAATTCTTCTAGTAAAGGCTAATCTGCACATCACATACATTGAACTGCATGACAGTGGGAACAAACCTTATAACTTGGCTTACAGAAACACTGATAGCACTAGAAAAGAGAGTAAGTCTCAAATCTGTCATTGAAATTTTGCTCTCAAGAATCTAGAAAGAAAATTGAGATAGACTTAGGAAATAAAAAGGAACAAAAAAATCATACAGCTAAGACAAAGAAATCTGAGAAATTGGGCCAGCCTGCTAGCTCAGTGAACTTAAGCACCTGCTTAGGCAGAGCACAGCTGCAGGGATTTGATACCCAGTGTGCCTCCCAGCCCCATCCCTAGGGCACGCTGGGGCCATTGAGACTGAGCGTGGTGGTGCAAGCCTTTAATCCCAACACTTGAGAGGTTGAAAATAGGAGCATCCCTACAAGTCCGATCTACATAGTGAGGTCCTGTAGACCATATACTAAATACAGAAAAAGAAAAGAAAAGAAAAAAATATATGAGAAATTAAAGAAAACACAAGTATAAATAGAGAAAATAACATGAGCATACTGGTTCTCCTACACAAGCAATATAATAAAAATTTTCTAGGAAAAGAAGCAAAAAACATACACATCACAATATCAGAATTAAAACATAAATAGTAATGGAGACTCTAAGGTTGTATAACAAGCACTGTAGAATACTATAGGGAATATGATAAATAGTAAATACTATAAACAAATCTATACACAAATATTTGACAGTGTAAACTGGCTATGGAGGTGCACATCTGTAATCCCAGCACTCAAGAGGCTGAGGCAAGAAGACCGGCATGAGTTCAAGGACAGCCTTCAAGGTCAGCCTTCAAGTGACTTCAATGTCAGCCTGTACTACATAGTGAAACTGTGGCTCATAAGAAGAAAGAAAAGAGAAAAAGAATAAAGAAAGTTTGACAGTGTTGATTAAACAAACCCATTTTATAAGAATTACAATGTAAATAATGAAGTGGAAAATCTGAATCATATAACCATTAAGAAATTCATTCAAAAAAATTATAAAATCCAGGGGGACAGGGAGATGGCTCAGTGGAATAAACATTTCCCTGGCAAGCGCAAGGGCCTGAGTTCAATTCCCAGTTCCACCAAAAAATTTGATTAAATTAAAACAAATTATAAAATCTATTAAAAGGAAATATACAAGTCAAATTTGTTTCACTGAATAATTGTACAAAATATTTGAAGAAAGATATTATTACTATTCTCCATCTCTTAGAATTTTAGAATGAGAGAATACATTTCTCAATTGATTTTTATAGAGTCCTATTTGAGAAACACTATCTCTTCACGAATAGGTATACCAGACTCTTTATAGAGATATTAGTAAATACTTTTCAATAGCAGATAAAAAACTTTAGACACTTGTTCCATGGTAGTTCAATATTTAACATGCAATCAGTGTGACCTATTACATTAGTAGATTAATGAACAAAATAAACACAGCCTCAAAATTATGTCACTTGGAATGGAAATAGCATGTGATGAGATGTAACACCCATTTAAGATTTAAAATTTTCAAAATAATGGATTAAAACTTCTAAATTTGATTTGGAGAAAGGCATTTACAAATAAAGCCCACATACTTGGTGCAGAAAGCTGATGTCTCAGGGAAGTGCTTATTCTACTAAGCCGTCTCCCCAGCCCAAGATGGAGTCTTTAATAGCAAGATTTACAAGAAAGCAATGGTGTCTGCTCTCACCTTCCAGTGTGGTACTGGAAGTTGTTACCCTGTAACAAGCTGAGAAGTCAAAACAGAAGAAACAAAAGCATCTCTGATCACAGAGGATGCATTATTCTGTGTAGAAAATATAAGAAAATCTACCAAAAAACAGAAATAGAAATAAGGAATCCAGATGTGTTAAAATGGAAATAAATGAAGTATTTATTCCTATTAACAATGAACACTTGAGCACCAAAATTAATAATATAATATCACCTCATTTTTAGAAGAATATAAAATAGTAATAAAAAGGCATTAGACACCATATAAAATTTCACTAAGCCAAGTAATAGGAATTCAACAATGTTTGCTGTATTGCATGACATTCTTTTCAAATTAGTTGTTTAGGTTACCAGATAGAAACATGAAAAATTGGTTCAAGAAAACAAAACAGAGCAGCAAACCCACAGTTATAAAAAAAAAAAATTAAAAATAGAATAAAAAGAAAGAAAATTTAAGCATTAACTCCTTTTTTCAAAAGACCAGCAGAAATCCACAGCACAATTATCCAAATTATCCTTCATATATACATAAATATATCTTTTTCTTTTCTTTCTTTTGTCCTTTTCCTCATCCTGGTTTTCCTTTCCCATCAAACCAGTTCTTTCCCTTTCACAGTATCTATTGCACCTTTTACATTTTATTTACTCTTTTAGGTTCTCACACTAGTGAGACAATATATTTGCACATGTGGGTCTGATTTATTTCCCTTACCAAAACAGTCTCTAACTGCATCCAATTATCTAGAAAAGCCTCAAATTTATCTTTTTATAGCTGAGTAATACTCCACTGAATACCACTTTAAAAGAAAGTAGGAAGAGGTTTAATTGTAACAAAATAGATATAGTGAAAATGGCAAACTGCTAAAAAATGCCAAAAATTGTAAATAGGATATACACTAAGTTCACTAATGGAAAGATACACCATTTTGAAGGTGTCATTTTTCTTCAGAATTGATGTAATGAATTAGTAAATATTCTATAGAAGTTTTAAATTTATTCAACCCATAACTTTGTAGAGTTATAAAAATTACTCTGATCTTTTCAAATTATTCTGAAAAGGCAGAACTAACTCATTTTTTTAAAGAGTGTAGTAGGAAGAATGTGTATTTGCATATTTGCATCCTGTCATTGCAGCTTGCTGTTGTTTGAATTCCGTAAAAGCTCATGTATTTGAAACTGAAGCCCCTTGCCCTCATGAATAGTTGGATGTGGATTTTGTTTTCATGAATCAATTAATGGACTAATGAGTGCTCTGCCCTCATATTTGGATTCATGTCCCTGTGATAGGAGCATGTTTCTTGTCACGAGAGTGGCTATTTCATAAGTGGGAACACTTACAAGCTTGTTCTGTCTCTTCATATAATGTCCTCCGCTGGGTTATAATGTGATCAACCAAGTCCTTTCTGCCCTGACCAAGAGGCCATGCTCCTGTGTCACAACCTCCCGAAGCATGAACTCAGTAAACCTGTTCTTTATAAACTACCCTTCTTAATTATTAAGTTATACCAACAGAAAATGAGCTAAATCAGTTTTTATAGCAATAGTTTATATAAAACACATAAAAACAACTCACATAATAAATTCAATATAATAAAATCATTAAGTATATGAAGATATAACACCTTAATCTAATACTCAAACATATGATATAGATAGATAGATAGATATAGACAAATAGATAGATAAATGGGCACACTGATAATATGTGGTGGTATATAATAGTACTTCACTGAGTCTTGAATATAAGGAAACACCTATTATACTTTTACATATATATGTATATAAACATATATATGCACCATTCTTAGATGTACATTTAAATTTTCATCTTTTTTCCATTTTATTTCATTTTTTCATTGTTTTGTCTTTTTTTATCTTTTATTCATTTTAATGAGAAAAAAGATAAAATGGCAATGAAACAGTTTCAAAACAGTTTAGTATGACAGTCATGATAATAAGATAAAATAGCAATGAAACAATTTCAAAAAGGTTAGCAGGACATATAATAATTAATATATATCATATTGTTGTCTTCATAGTAGTTATTCAGAGGACAAGATGTAGACATGATATCTTGTCTAAACAATATAGATAGATAGATAGATAGATAGATAGATAGATAGATAGATAAATAGGTAGATAGATGTAGATATTAGCTGAAAAATGGTCCTTTATCTATATCCCCCCTTTTTGTTTTGTTTCGTCAGAGACCAGTGTTCCACTGCAGTTAGAGAAGCTATATTTGGAGAAGTCTTTAAAGGACCTTTTCATATTTGAAGCCAGTCTAAAGATTATAACTCAGTGGTGTCCCAAATTTTCTGATTAAGGAGATTATGGGGCCACAGAGGAAAGTTATCAATGATGTATACTGTACCTGAGGAGAGTCACCTAGAGAGAAAAAAATTCTCTCAGGATTACACAGAGAGAAAATTGGTCAAGCAATGGCCATGACTCATTTAGATGGCTGACACTGACAGAAGATCTACAAGGTGCTCTACATGGTTTCAAGGTAGCTCCAGAGGGGATTTGACTGACCTTGTCAGATATAAAAGTTACATTTCTTTTATACAGGTCTTGCTTTAACTTGGTCTTAACCATCCAGCAGAAAAAGTATAACCACCAGGCATAAAAAGTAAAGCTATATTAATATTCTGAGCTGTAAAAGGCTCAAGTCAACAACTTCTAACAATTGCCAGTTCTGCGGATAACCCACTACTACTATGGACTAATGAACTATGTTGGGTAATTTTTGTCATCTTAACTTTTAGCTGCAGTGTTAATTACATGTCCATTGTTGTACAACAATCACTAGAATGATTTATGTTGCAAAACTGAAACCTACTAAACAACTTCCACTCTCCTCCCCCATGTAGATCTTAGCGATCAGTACTCCATGTTTATTAATATGACAAAGGCAAAGACTGTGAAAAAGAATGCCTTGATGTTTGCCATTTAATGCCTATCTTACTTCACTCAATGTGCCTTCACGGTTTGTCTATGTTGAAGACTACAACAAGTTTACCTTTATTTTTTAAGTAATTTAAGAATTTTTGCATAAAATTCTGCTGTATTTCTTCACACATAGATTCCCATTCATCTATCACTGGATGTTTAGGACCCGTCTATGTCTCAGCTATTGTAAATAAAACTGGAGTATAATTTTTCTTTGAGGCTCTGTTTTCTATTTTTTAAATATACCCAAGTGTACAATATCAGTATTTGTACAAAGTATTTGTACAAAATTTGTACAAGCATTTGTACAAGTATTTTACAAAAAGTGTACAATATCAGCATTTTAAATTGACGTAGTCACGCCGCACAATTTCCCAATGTGACTACACCATATCACACTACAAGCTATAATAAAAAAATTCTCAATCTCACCACATTCATACTAACATTTGCTTTTTGATTTTATGATAATCATTGCAATGACTATGAAGTATAATTTCATTGTGCTTTTGCTTTGAATTTCTGCAATAATTATGCATAATGAGCATTTTTCATATGCTCAGTGATCATTTGGATATCTTTTCTGTTAGCTACCCAAGGGGCCCTCACCCACATTTTTTTTTTTTTTCAGTTCTAGGACTAGAAACCTTGAACTTGCCAGACAGGCACCACTGAACTGTACCCTTGACTTGTGTATCTTTTTTGGAAAAAAATGTCTACTCAAACTTTTTATTTTTAATGAGTCATATTAAGACACATTTGTTTTTTGAGATACAGGATTATTTTAGTACATAAATGTTAGCCCTTTATCAGATATATGACTGACAAATATTTTTCTACATTTTGAAGGCAGTTGTGTTTTGACTCTTCGAATTATGTCTTTTGATGCACAAATGTTTCCTTAATGCGCTTCATTTTTTTAGAGAAATTTTTGTTTTGTTGCCAAAATGAGTGAAAAGTAGAGAGTTTTCCTATCTGTTTCATCCACACTTGTACAATCGCTTCCATTATTGACATCTTCAACCACAGTGGTAGCTTTGTTAGAAATGATGAATTAAAGGGCCAGTGAGATTGTTCATAGGACTAGGCACATGCTTAGGCAAGTACGGGGATGGGGATTCAATTCCTGGCACCACATGCTATGTCAGCCCTGCCCCGAGGGTAGGCTGAGCTGGCTACTTAGACTAGGCTTGGTGGTACACACCTGTAATCCCAGTTCTGGGGAGGCTGAGACAGGGTGTGGTAACCCATACCTGTAATCACAGTGCTGGGGTGGATGAAAATAGGAAGATCATTATCAGTCTGAGTTGCATAGTGAGACTCTGTACCAAATATATTTTAAAAAAAGAAACAGTGAATTTACAGTATACATTATGATTGCCCAAAGTTCCTAATTTATATTACATTATAATCTTTGTATTAAACATACATGGCATTTAATGACTACATTATAAATTGCAATTTATTGTATTAATGTCAAGAATGCTTTTGCTTTCCTAAAAATTATTATTGTATTAACATCGAGAATGATTTCACTCCCCTAAAAATCCTTTGTTCCATTAATTCTTTCTAAGACTTGGCAAATAACAATTTCTTTTTTCATAATCTCCATGATTTTGTCTTCTTAACAGTGTCATGTATTTGGAACTATACAACATACAGAGCATTAATACTGCAAGCAGCAAATTAGATAGAAATATTATAGGCAGTTAGACAGGATCAGGCCCTCAAGGAGACAAGATAGAAAACAAGGTGACCTTGCAACTGGGAAGAGACAGACACTCCCATATGGGCCACACCTGAAGACCAAGGCAAAAAGAGGAAACATAGCTACAAACTTCCTAGGGGTGGGCATTAGGGATGGATATCCTAAATAGGTATCAATCACCTTGAAAGATCCCAAATGAGTCACTAGTCCAACCCCCAACAGGAAGAGACCTGTCCCGTATTCATGCCCCCTTGCTATGTGACTCACTTCCTCATTTGGTCCTGGACTTTAATCAGTTTTACCTGAGCAATGGTGCTTGTAATCTCATTGGGTGACCATAGTTTTGTCCCACCCCACATCCACCTAAGCTAGTTCCCATATTCTCCACCAACTTAGACCTGTCTCACTGCATGGTTTTACTCTATTAAAGTCCCTGGAACAGACAGCTTTCCAGGGAACTAACCGCTCGGGCCCCCCTCCTGTCCCTCTCTCAAATAGGAGCTTTCTTTCCCTCAATAAATATATTCTGCTCATAACCCCTGTTTGTTTCTAAAATTCATTCTTCGGCTATAAAGAACATGAACTCGTGCAGGCCAGGTTGGAAGATCATTTTTCTCTATGTCATTTGGAGGTTCCCAGTATCATTTGGAGGTCACCCACCCAACATCAGTTTTTCTCCCTGTATCATTAAGACTAGCTTTTTTTTCAGTTAATAATAAAAACTTACATTTTCTATGTGATTTTCTGCACATACCTTTATAGTTCATTAGTTTTCTGTGAACAAGGAATCACTGCATGGGTTAGAATATGATATTTGCCTTCCTTAAATTCAGTTAGGACCTGCTAAATCCTGTGTTGTATTCAATAAAGTGAGGCTCAGATATCATCTCTTCTGAAGTAAAAAAAAAAAAAAAAAGATTTGTGTTCTTATTTTTTTCTGTAAAATGCTTTCTGGTTTATGTCTTGTACTCTAAGTAACTACTTTTTCTTTTTCTTTTATTATAAAACTTTATTTTTCATAAAATAAAACAATAAAAAATAAAATACTGCAGTAGGTTTACAATTATTATTTTTCTTCCCTTGCTGCCAGAAGCACACAGAGTATCCTACAAAATTAGTTCTAGACCTGATAGACTTCTTGGATGTAAAACTCGCAAAGTGTTTTTCACTGTTTTCTCTCTCTTACTGCCACTTTGACCAAATTCACCAGAAGGTCCCATCATTTTAGCTGGTCTACTCAGAACTCTAGCAATATATCAATTATAATTCAGGTTTTCCTACCACAGTGCAGCTTCCCATTAGTTTCTACTCAGGAACTTGTGCTTTGGTAAGCTTGGATTCTATGTGTCTCCCATTTGCCTTTCGAGTTTTGGGGCAGTAGACTCCGCTTCTCTAACAAAGCACGCTACAGCTGTAGTCTCCACCTCTCCCGATAGGGAGAAAGCATTACTTCACCGTTCAACAGATCCAAATAGAACTTTCAAGTTTTCAGTTTGCTCAGCTTTTATTGTTTGGTTTTGTATTGATTTTAGAACAAAAGGATTAGTTATGTGGAACAAATTCATGTGTTAAACCAGAAACCAGAAATCACAAATTTGTGCTTGTGAAGGACCTCTTTGTGCATTTTTACCATTTTGTCCCTATACTTTTGATGTCATGGTAACAAAACGATCATTAAAGCCAACCTAATGAAAACCTCTGTTAGTTTTCAGTCTTATACTTCATTCTTTAAATCATCTTGAGTTAATTTTTGTAGATTGTAACTGTAAAAATCCAATTTTATTTATGACATATGAATACACAGTTTTCCTAACACCATTTATTGAAAAGATAAAAGATACATCCGAATATTCGTAAGTTCTGAAAATATATAAAAGCAATACAAA
>NW_004524697.1:5708333-5734859 GCF_000260255.1 Octodon degus | reverse complement strand
TTTTTTTTTATTATTCTGGATGTTTTAAACACTAGTAAGCTACTATGAAACTGGATCACATTAGAAATAAAAGTGTATTTCTCATTTGCTTCAAAAATGCTGCAGTATTCTGCATTAGACTTAAGTCTACCTAGTAAAAAATTATACTGAGGAAATATTAGAGCTGTATTTCCTAACTTATTCAGGATCCTTTATCATGAGGTCCTTAACTTTCATATAGGCTCTACTACAGCATCAATTACATAAAAACTCTCCTCTCTAACCTGAGTAAACAATTTACTATTCTTTAATAGGTCTTGTTATCCCTACCCTAGTATTCTGTTCATATTCTTTTCACTTATCATTGTCCTTGTCTGACTTTAAAGGCAAAATCTTTCAGGAAGACATACTCAACAGTTTCAGTCACTGCTAAGTACTTCTCTAAAAGTCATGGTTTGTCACTAAGTAACTGCTTTATGCTGATGACTTCCATAATCTGCATCATAAGTTTTGGGGCCAGGAGATGGCTCAATAGAATAAGCGCTTGCCTGGCAAGCGCAAGGGCCTGAGTTCAGTCCCTGGTTCTGTTTCTGAGCTTCTACTTTCTGCTTTCTGGTTGGATCAATTGCATCTACCATCCATTTGACAGTAAAGTATGTAACTGCACCAAATATTGTCAAATGGAAAATTAAACCAACAACTTCATTCCTACTTAAGGGCCGAGAAAAGGCTTCAGCATGAACCATCTTGATTGTTAATCCCAGGACAGACACAGCGGCGGCAGGCCCAGGAAATTTTATAGAGGAAAACCATTTGGTAAGGCAAGTCTAAGGTGGTAGAGAACATGGAAACTTGCTTAGATGGGCATGAGGTGGGACAAAACTATGGCCAACCAATGAAATTACTAGCAGCATTACTCAGGTAAAATTGATTAAAATGAATCAAATGGGGAAATGAGTCACGTCATGAATATGAGACAGGGTCTCTTCCTGTTGGAGATTTGGTTAGTGACTCATTTGGGCTCTTTCAAGGTGATTGATACCTATTTAGAATATCAATCACTGATGCCCATTCCTAGGGAATAATGTAGCTACATTTGTTTACTCTTTTATCTTGAGGTCAGGCACACAGCAGGGAGTGTCTGTCTCTTCCAAAGTTGCAAAGTCTCTTTGTCTTCCATATTGTCTCCCTGAAGGCCTAGCCCTGTCTAAATGCCTATAATATTTCTATGTAATTCAGCTGCCTACAACATTCCCCCCTCTGAAGAAGTAACCCAAACTGCTGTGAGGGAACCATGGGCATTGACCACTCTGGCTTCTTCAGGCTAAAAGGGGCCATAGTTGTGAACCAGCAGTCAGAGATATTCTCCAGAGGTTCTACCTAAAGGCCCTCAATAGGTACCAGCAATTTTTATCTTGGGTAGGCATGACAGCTTTAAATCTGGAGGAGACAAAGACAAACAAATAAATGTATATGGGCCAAATAATCATATCAACAGGATTAATTATGAATACAATCAAAAATGATTTTTACCAAGGAGACAGTAATGACTTCCAGTAAACATGATAAAGATAAGGTCCAGGGGACCTCAGAATTCTACATAAGATTGATTTGATATCTAGTATCTTGGATAGCTATTGAGACATTAGAAATATCTGGAATATAATAACCTTTTAAAATTTTTAATTATAAAGACTAGTTAGAACTTTTTGTAGGTCCATTAGCAAAGAGTTCTTAAATGTGGATTTAATCCCGTTTTTATCTTCCTTGGCCATTGGGTATTATCTCAAAGAAACTGGCCTTTATGTCTCACCAACTCTATTATTACTCGGGGCACATGAATTGCCAGAAATAAGGAAAACACTGAGTACTCTCCAGTTTGTAAGTGGGGCCAATGGCTAGGTACCTATTAACAAATCTGTACAAGCATCTACTAAAAGTATCTAAAACACTGAATGGGACATTGGTTTAATCTGACTAAATGCTGTGCATTTTATGAGAGGTGTATTAAGTTCATCTGGTTGATTTCTGTTGAAGCTCAGGTATTTCATTTTGATAGTTAATTCAGGTATGACCTCTCTTCACTAAAGCTAGAAGGACTTAGTAAACTGTCAGACTCCATAAATAAAGGGGTCTAAGAGTTAGTGAATTACAATTGCTAGGTCTCAAAAAGTGTATAAATTTACCTGTTAGCTTGAATGTTCATGCTTTGGTTATATGTGCTTCAATTTCTCAGAAAATTTGTTCATTCTTAGAAGATATCAAAACCAGGTGATCATACACATAAAACTTATAGAGAGTATGCTTGATTACTTTTGGATTCCTTTTACTGGGATCCACCAGATTTTGTCTATAGAGACATATTAAGGGCTTAGCTGTCTACCTCATATAGAGCCAGTGAGCTGAGCCTCTCCACATTTTCCTGCCTCAATTATAAGGGAAGCTGTCTTCACACTCCTTGGGCAGGGTTTATGGCTCTCAAAGATGCTTGCTCTATCAGTCTAATCCTATATCAGGAAATCCACTATAGGGACGTTGCCTTCACATTCCATGGGCAGGGCTGCCTGCAGGAGGCCTTAAAACCAAGAAGTTGTGTCTTGCTCAGTAGAGCCCAGGTATCTGCACAAGCTGAAGTGAGAAGGGTTTGTAGGAATCAATTTGTCTCAGTTGAGGTGTTTCATAGTAGAAAGGATACAAAATGAAATTATAGACAGAAAATGAGAATAGTGATGCTGGCAGCACACAGGAATAAAGGCCAATCAGGAAACAGGGGAAAAGTTGTTTTACTGGATCCAGACAGAGAGAAATGACATGTCAAACAAAATTGTCCAAAGCTGATAGAGAAAAAAGAAAGTGTTCGTGATAGAGTCAGAGTAAGTTTCAGACTGAGGTGGTCATGGGTTTCCCCTCTCAGCCTGAGGGAGCCCATGTTAACTGACAATATAAGGAGAAAACCTGTTAAACTTTTATTTATCTTTTTTTTTTTTTTCAGAGCCGGGGATTGAATTCAGGCCCTTGCACTTGCCAGGGAAGTGTTTATTCCACTGAGCCATCTCCCCAGCCCTATCTTTAATTAATAAAACATTTTAAATCTCAGTTATCTAAAGTAATGTTGATCTTTAGAAAAGGGAACTTGTTGTTCAGTGAACAATATGCATAAAAATTTAGTTTGACAAAATTAAAATGGTTTACCTACCAAATAACATTTTATAATGGTTAATTAAATTAAAAATATTGAATTATTGTATTTTTTTCTGTTACTTTTTTTTCTGGAGAAATTTTCATCTCCTCTTCCCAACTTTTAATACTCCTGATGCTTCAGAGAATATACAAACTTTCATAAGGGATAAATTACATTAATTTTCATATGCATTGAATGAATAAAACTCAGACATTTCATTGCCTAAAGCAATTCAAATGGATTATAGTCAGAATACAGTTTTTTAACCAGAGTTATTTTATAAGGTTGCTAAGTAACTCTTACAAATAGAAATGAATATCTGATCCTAAATTGTTATTGAAAATTATTCCGTTTGTTTAGAACTGCAACTATACATAGAAACCACATAGAATATTTAATAGAAAATACATTTTTATAGGGACAAATAAGAATATATTGCCTAAGTTTGAATTCCATTGCCAAGCTACAAATCACATGAAAAAGCTACAACTAAATGGATGAATTTGATTGTTATCTAGTAAATTGGGAAACTCAATGATAGTAATTAAATAATGTAGAAGAGAACACCCCTCTCATATTTTCTTCTTAGCTAGCCTTTCTATCATTGCTTCCAAGGCACTAAATCAAATTAATATTTCAGATTATGAGACTTTGTACTATGGGGTCCCTATCCTTTCTTAGGTAATACACTTAAGAGTGTGTTCCAAGATATTAAATCCTGTGTAACCTCTACTAAAATGTTTCAGAGCTCAAAATTGATGTCAAATGTTAATCAAAACCTTTGGCAAGTATAGAATTTTAATGGAATTGCTTGGTTCTTGAATTAAAGTAAAATTTTGGTCTCTGAAGTATAGGGCAAAACCTTGGCATATTAGAGATACATTCTGTGGCATTCATTAAGAAAGGTCAATCAGGAACATAAAATGAATACTGCTCATACGAGTTGGCACCATTAGCTACATGGGTTTAAACATTAACCTTATCATTTCATGAATTTATTTGATTTGATTCTTTTAGCCTTTGACAATAAAAACAATGGGGAAGGCTTTCCATCATTTTTGCTCATCTATCTTTCCTTAAAAAATATCTTCACCACCTTAGTTAATAGCTCTAAGAATTTTTAAGAAACGAAAACTTGGACTTTCTTAATTTTATTCCTTGCTTCTCATTTCCCTTCTTCTGCTTTTTTGTTTTAAGTAGTATTAAAAGTGTTTTGTGTTATTAAAAATGGAAATATAGGGCCGGCAAGATAGCTCAGTGATCTAAGGTGCCTGCTTAGGCAAGCTTCAGCAAGTGCACAGGGAATGCGATTCATCCCCAGGAAAAAAATGGAAACAATATACCTCTGAAGTCTCTCAGCTTTTAAACCAAGATCAAAGGGCTCATTGTGTTCTTTGAGGCAATTTGTACATTTTCACCTCAACTACTATATTTATTTTTATTATTTTATGTGGACAGGCATCTTTAATGTGGAAATAAGAACAATGTAACCAGCTACCAGTTTGGAGTGTACCAAAATACATCATTCGCCTTTAATAACTTTTTTTGTGTGTGTCTTTTTGAGGCAGGGTCTCACTATGCAGTTCAGGCTGGCCTTGAACTAACTTTGTAGCCCAGATTGGTCTCCAACTCACAGCACTCCTCCTGATTTAACCTTCTGAGTGCTGGGATTCCAGGCATGTGCCACCACGCCTGGCTTAAATAACTTATTATTAAGGACAAAGTAATTATCTATTTTCTAGTGAAGCAGATACATATAAATAAGGGAATTTGAGTTTCTGTGGGGGACAATTCAAGACAACCGATGATAAGTTTCTTTGTAAGGAATGTTGTTAGTCATAATATTGTCTGAAATAATGTATGCTAAGTATATTTGCATATCTTTGTTTTTCTTCTTCTGTCCCAGTTTGTATTTATATCATCTACATTAGTTATTTTTCAGGCAACACAGAAAGTATAAAACTATTTTCAAAAAGCAAAAATAAGATACATTAACATATCATTCTAAATAAAGTAGAGTCTAACATTTTTGGCATCAATATACATAGAATTGTATACTATAAAGGAAGTACTGTATAATATCCTGTTTAGAAACACTGAAAATTTATAAATTTTATGCATGCTTTTATATTCCTCTATATTTATCTCTATTTTGTTTCTTTTTTACTGGAAATTAAACTCAAGAACTTGCACTTGTCAGGCAAACCCTTGGGCAGCTGAACTATATCACCAGCTGTATTCATTTTTCATAATCGTATATTTGCAAGAATGCTACAGAAATATTTTTTCTGGAGGCAGCAAAATGACAGTTGAAAATATATGACTCTTCTGGGAAGGACATGGTGATGGGCTAAAAGCAGAAGGGCTCACAAGACACTTGAATGACAAGCTCCAGTAGGACACAGGGGTGTTTAGAGAAATCATAAGCAACAACCAAACTGCACAGGAAATGCTGCAAAGAGCAACAACGGGGATCTGATCTTTTTGAAAAGTTTCTGCTCATCAAAGGAAATCCCCAACAGAGTAAAAAGAAAACCCATAAGGTGGGAAAAAAATGTAGCCCACTGTCCCTCAGACAAAGAACTTCTATCTAACATATATAAAGAATTTAAAAAAATAAATAAAGCAGGCCCACAAAATTCAAACAGCCAAACCTACAATGGGCATCTGAGGTGAATATATACTTCTCAGATGAAGAAATACAAATAGCAAATAAATGTATGAAAAAATATTCAATAACAATGGTCATTTGAGAAATGTAAATTAAAACAACACTGAGATTCCCTCTCACTTCAGAAGGAATGGCTATCATCATAGTTTGGTTAATTGTATTGTTGATTTTTGTTGGTGTTTTCAAAGCAACAGTTAATAGTTAACTATTACTTTTTCCTTTCTTACCTTAATTTTTTTCCTCTTTTGAATTTCTTATAACTTTTTTTTTTTTTTTTTTAATTTTTGTTGGTGTTTTCAAAGCAACAGTTAATAGTTAACTATTACTTTTTCCTTTCTTACCTTAATTTTTTTCCTCTTTTGAATTTCTTATAACTTTTTTTTTTTTTTTTTTGTGGAACCAGAGATCGAACTCAGCCCTTGAGTTTGCCAGGCGAGTGCTTATTCTACTGAGTCATCTCCCTGGCCCCCTAACTTCCTTATTATTCTTGTGGTTTTTTTTCCTTAAATGTAGTTTATACACACACACACACACAAAAAAAACAAAACAAAACACCATATTATAATATATACATTGTTAATCAGAACAACTAATTTGAAGATAGCATCATGTAATACAGTAGCCATTGTTGAATTCCTATTTTTTTTTTTAGTGAAATCTTATATTGTTTCTAATGTTGGGGTTTTAAAAAATCATTATTTTGCATTCTTTAAAAATAAAATAAAGAAGTGAACCAATAAAAAATAGTGTGAAACTGGGCGTGGTGGCTCGCCCCTGCAATCCTGACACTTTGGAGACTGTAAACACGTGGCTCACTATGAGTCTGATCTAGTAGTGAGACCCTGAACACCCTGAAGACCCTTCCCTAAAAATAAAAAAAAAAAAAAATGGTGGAAGGGCTGTGGGTAAAAGGGAACCCTTCTCCACCTTTGATAGGAGTGAGGACTGATACAACCACTATGGAAAACAGTATGAAGATTCCTCATTAAACTAGGACTAGAGGTCCCATTCAATCCAGCTGTACCTATCCTGGTATTTTTCCAGAAAAGCTGAAAACATACCACAGTAGTATATGTACATCCATGCTTATAGCAGCACAACTTGTCATAACTAAATGCTGGAAACAACCCAAAGGCCCATCAACTGAGGAATGGATAGAAAACATGTATTTTGGGGCCAGCCTGATAGCTCAACAGACTGAAGCACTTGCTTAGGCCGAGCGCATGAGTAGGGGTTCGATCTTTTGCATGCTGTGCTAGCCCCGCCTGAGGGGAGTGAGATTGGGCATGGTGGTGTGTGCTTGCAATTCCAGCACTTGGGAGGCTGAAAACAGGAGAATCACTATGAGTCCAATCTATACAGCGAGACCCTGTAGACCAGCTAGACCCTGCCTTAATTACAGGAAAAAAAATGTATTTCTACACAATGGAGTATTACTTAGCTATAAAAAAGATAAACTTGAGGCTTTTATAGATAAATGGATGCAACTAGAGACCATTCTCATAAGTGAAGTAAATAAGACCCACAAATGTAAACATTACACTGTCTTGATAGTACAAGAAACAGGAAGAGTAAATAAAATCTGAAAATCCCAATAGATACTGTAAAGTAGAAAGTATCTGTTCAAAGGGAAGGAATAACTGGAGGGAGGGGAGAAAAGAAATATTAGAAAAGATATACATATATATATATATATATATATATATATATATTAACTTAGATAATTGTACTGATGATTTTTGCTGGTGTATTGAAAGAAGCAGTTAATGCTTATTTTTCTCTCTCTCTCTTTAATTTTTCATAACTTTTCCAGAACAATTTTCTTTGCTTATATCTTGTAATCTTAACAACTAACTTGAAGACCACAATATACAATATAAAAACTATTGTTGAATACCTAGTATTTTTTAATGAAATTCTGTATCATTTCTATCATTCATTCTCTTTATAGAAAAGAATAACAAAAAAGAATATGGTTACCAAGATCTAAAGGTCTTCAGAAACTGAAGACTAATAACAAGCTCAAACACCAGGAAGCAATCTGAATCCCAACACATAAATTCCAACATTAGCATCATCTCTTAATCCCCACACTCAGTATCGCCCAAGTGATCCCTGCTAGCTCTCTCTTTCTCACTCCCAAATGGTGGTGAATTCCAACCAGAAGCACAGAAGCAACCTCCTCCATGCAGACCCATATGTCCCTGAATTACAGGCTGGATGGAGATTGTGAAGACTGACTATTTAGTACAGATGGGAAGGTGAAGTGCAGTAGCACTGTCAGACAGTGTGGAGTATTGTGCTGTCCCACAGAGATGAAGAAAGAGAAGACACAGGAGCTGCAGGGAAAATCATGAGGACAAGGGATGGGGGTGGATGAAATCTTCCCAAATATCAGTGCAATGTTAGGTGCTTGACCAGTTTTGCTAGGTATAGCCAAAGCCTTGGTCATGTTACAGGATGATATCATAAGTAAAAATTTCTGTACAGTAGTATCAGTTCTCCTCTATCTAATAATCTGACATGTAAACAAAACAATAGAAATGTGAGAATAAATGCTAACAAGAGGCCTCCAAACATCCTCAGCTCCCAAATGATTGATCACTCCAGCACTGAAGTGGAGGAAATTTTCAGGAAACATCTTGAAGAAAATGCTCAAAATATTTGATGAAATCAAAGAAAAACTCACAAGTAAATCCATGCCATGTTTATTTATCTTATAGAGGATGTAAATAGTAAGATAAATGATCTTGCTAATAAAATATTGAGTAGGTTTAGACACAAAAAAAATGAACAAATGATATGACTGAATGCTTAGTAAAGAATTATGTATTATTAGAGAAGGAAAAGAAAACAGAAAACCCGGATATAAACTATTTGTTCAAAAGAAATGACAGATCTGTGAGGAGTCTGTCAGATCTCGAAGACTCAGTTAATGCAATAAACCATGCAACCAGTGACCTCCTAAAACTAAGAAATATGTAAACTGGATCTAAGTACTGCTAGACAATTCAAATACAGCCAACCTAAGAATTATGGCAATTTTGGAAAAGTTAAAGTGTGACATAAAAGGTACAAAAATTTACACAACAAAATCAGACCAGAAACATTTCCTAATCTAGGGAAAAATAAATATCTAGTTTAATGGGGAAAATTGATGACCAGAAGACACAGCATAATCAAAAGCCGACAAATTTGATCCGAAGAGAGAACAACAAACACTATTAATACAAAAATAAAGTAAACTGTAAAGGTAAGATTAAGGAATAATAATAGATTTCTCAACACAAGCCAAAATCCAAGAAATTTTGTAATGAAGTTTTTCAAGACCTAAAAGAAACAAGTGTCAAAGTAGATTTTTATACATTGCAAAATATTTTTCAAAATTGCCAGAAAATTCAAGACTTTCCATTACGAAGAAAACATAAAGGAATGCTTGACCACCAAACTATCTTTATAGAACATACTTAGAAGAATCCTGGACAAGAAAGCCAAGCCAGTGTCACCAAAGAGGCCACAGGAAAACACATTTAGTAGGAAGAGTGTGAAAGAATAAAGAAATCAACACAGTAAAAATAATGTAGGAGCAGGATCCAGCAAATCCTCTTTAATAATGATACTGAATACTAAAGTCTTAATTACTCAATCAAAAGACACATCCTAGCAGGTTGAATTTTAAAATGACCATATTATACCCAAAAGATACATATTTAACCATAAAGAGCTAAATGGACTAAAAATGAGATGATAGAAAATGCCACTCAATGTACCCAAAGCCTAAAAGCAAGAGGAGGAACTATCCTATTTATTGAAAGTGGACCTCATCCCAAAACTGATCCAGAGATGAAAAGATCATTATGCATTGATGATAGGAATGATTCAACAGGAAGAGGTAACAGTTACAAATATATATCCACTCATTATTGATGTATTTAATTTTCAAAAACAAAAACTCCCCAGACCTAAAATGACAGTTAAATCCTAACACTGTCACAGAGAAGACTACAATATAATCAAATGTGTGCACCAACAAGACCAAAAATTAACAAAGAAACATCAAGTTTAACAATGTACCAAATAGCTCAGTGGATTAAAGGGCCTGCAAGCAGGCACAGGCGCCAGGGGTTCCATCCCTGGCCCTGCCGTGCTGGCCCCACCCCCAGGGCACCCTGAGACTGCAATTGAGACCTGGTGTGGTGGCACACACTTGTAATCCCAGCTCTTGGAAAGCTGTAAACAGGCGGATCACTATGAGTCCAATCTAGTAGTGAGACCCTGAACACCCTGTAGACCCTTCCCTAAAATACAAAAAGAAGGTCAACAATATTATAAAACAACTTACCAGATGTCTACAGAGTGTCTTGTACAATAACATAAGAATATACATTTTTATGAGTAGTGTATGAAACTTTCTATAAATTAGAATAATCTGAGGCCACAGAACATGCTTAAATAAACATGAAAGAAATGAAATAATTTTTTACATATGGTCAGATCATAGTGAAGTGACACTAGAAATCAAAAGCAAAATCTTAACCAAACAAAAGCAAAGACCATAAAACACATAACAATTAAATAATATAGTCTGGAATAATCAGTGCGACACATAGTAAACCAGGAAACAAGTTTTAAGTGTTCTTATAATCAAATAACAATGGAATCAGCTTCCTACTCTGTACCAGATGCTGTTTTCAGCATTAGAGATTACTTAGCAGACTACAGAACAAACATATCCCTACCTTAGCAGCTTAGATAACTTGTGTGTGTACCAAACATATCAAACCTTTGTGAAGCAATAAAAGCATCTCTAGGTGTGAATTTTATAGACATGAATATCCTCATTAAAAAAAGACATTCTAAGTAAATAACAAAATGATGTATCTAAAAGTCCTAGATCAATGAGAAATATTGATCTAAAAATTACAGAAAGAAAGAAATTATAAAGATAAAAGTGAAATGAATGAAATAGAGCTTAAAACACTACAATGATTCAATTGAGTCAAACACTTGTTTCATTGAAATAACATACAAAACTAACAAACTTTTAGCCAAACTTAGCAAAACAATGAAAAGACCTAGCTCAATGAAATAGAATTGAAAAGGCAAACACACTAGATACTACTGAAAACCTGGAGATTTTGAGAAACATTTGAAAAAAATTATATTGTATTAAATTTGATAATCTACAAGAAATATATAGACTATGAGTTATACAGGAGTGATCAAAACTGAATCATGAGTTTATACAAACTCGGTAGAATGATAATAGCCATTAAAATAGAAGCAATAGCAAAAATTCCATCAACTCATAAAACCAAAGACTCAGTGTTTTCTCTGCTGAATTTTATAAGAACTAAAATATTCCATAAAATTGAAAAGGAAGTCATACAGTCAAACTCATTCCATGAAAATAGTATTATCCTGATACATGAAATAAATAAGACTCAACCAAAATAGAAAACTATATGCCACTCTCCTTAATGAACATAAATATAAAAATCCTCAATAAGATACCTGCAGAAAGAATGCAAAAAGTCACTGAAAAGAACACAAATTGAAATCAAGTTGGGTTCATCTCCAGGATTCAAAAAAAGTCCAGCATGTATAATCAGCTCTGCTCAGATTCAGGTATGTTGGAGCTTACTTGCTTTATTAGAGATGGAAATGGTAAAAACTGCCTCTCCTTACTATGTTGTTGTGGGACTAAAGCAAAGAAACGTCCATGAAAACACTTTTATATCAATGTGGAATGTGATATGAGAAAAATGTATGACATCACATAAACAGGATTAAAAATCACATCTCATTAAATGCAGAAAAAACAGTATACAAAATACAACATCCATTGATGATAATAAGCTTGATGATAATAGTTATAGCATAACCTTACCTCTAAGGGATAAAACATCAATTATGGTAAACTCACTGCCAGCATCATACTAAATGAGGAAAAGTGGAAACGATTCCTGTTAAAATTCAGAAACAAGATAAGGGTATCCATTGTCCCCATGCATGTTCAAAATATTACTCAAAATTTAGCCAGACCTATGAAGCAAGATAAAGAAATAAAATCGGCCTAACAGACTATATTGGCATATTTTATTGAATTCATGCACCTACAATTTTTAAATGGCAATGGAACACCCATCTCTGACAAAACTAAACAAAAAATGGGGATACAAATGAAGGACTATTTTGTGTCTGTATACTCAAATTAGTTAGGATAGATATACAGCTACTTTCTCTCAATTCAATGAATAGAAAGATTTGTACTAATGGTGTTTGTGGACAGGATATCATGTCTGCATCTTGTACTGTGAATAACTGTTAAGAAGACAATATGCAATGTATTAATTATTGAATCTGTCCTACTCATCAGTTTTGAAACTGTCTCATTGCTCTTTGCTTCTCAATAAAATTATTAAAATAATAATAATAATAAAATAAAATCAATGATAAAAAAGAAATAAAATCGATAGAAATAGGAAAGCAAGAAGTCAAAATATCAAGATTTTCATGTGACATGGTCTCTTACAATAAAGGTCCCAGTATTCCACCAGAAGTCACATTCTTTTAGTCTCTCAATTTAACAATATTACTCTTACGTGAAACATTAATGATTATCACTTGAAACAGAAAGATAATCTTGGAATCTTAAGTTATACATTTGATCTGAGAACGGAAACTGATTTCTGCTCAACAAGACGGCTGTCACTTTCACAAAGCAACATATTAAAAAAAAAAGAAGAAGCACAATTTTCCACCATATAGTGAGGGATCAAAGAAGAAGGACTAGTCAAAGGATGCTTCCTGGTGGTCACCACTTATATTTTTCTTAAGGGAATTATTTGGAACTGTTTTGCTCGCTTAGGCAAAAGATAATTACTTGTCTCCAAAGACACAAATTAAAAATCAAATTTAGTCATAATTTTATCTCAAAACAAAGATTTATACAAGAAATATAGTAATTATTACATAATAATTAATGGTGAACATTAATTCTCTTATATGGATTATAATGACATAACAATCTGCCTTGTTGCTGTAAAACACACTAGAAATGGTTTCCAAAAGTTAGTTGAAAACTAAAATTAATATTTCTAGATATGAGGGTATGAAAAAGAAACCCATAGGAATTACTGCACTGTAGCAATTCTGAAATGTCAATGTGCAGATGTTGGAGATGTTCGTCATGAAAATGGGTAATGTTCTTCAATTAGGATTCAATTACACGACCTTAGCGAAATCCCCAGATCATTATTTTTCATGACACTACTTTCTAGCAATGCCCCTTAACCATGAAGGAAGTAATCACTGTGCTTTTACATGGTGACATAAGATTTTTCAATCTGATTTTTGTGTCTAGGACCAGAAACGTTCCTTTCCTTTGCTCTTAGCGTTTTTTTCTTCAGAAGAAAAAAATCTCCTTCTTCTTCTTCCTCTTCTTTCTCCTCCTCTTCCTCTTCCTCTTCCTCTTCCTTTTCTCCTCCTTCTCCTCCTCCTCCTCCTCCTCCTCCTCCTCCTCCTTCTTTCGTGTTTCAGAGAAGGGTCTACAGGGTGCTCAGGGTCTCACTACTAGATCAAGCTCGTAGTGATCCGCCTACTTATAGCCTCTCAAGAGCTGGGGTTACAGGCGAGCACCACCATGGCCAGTCTCAATTGTCATCTCAATGTGCCCCAGGTGGTAGGGCCTGCACAGCAGGCCCAGGGATTGAACTCCTAACCCACATGCTGGCTTGCAGGCACTTTAATCTGCTGATCTATTTGGCCGACCCTTTACAACTTCTTGATTGTAAACAGAATTATATGTCACTTAATTCTTGAAGTACAGCTAAATATATTGGCCTTTATCATGAAAAGTTTTACTAAATTTGTAAAATCTTAATGAGTGTGCATTTATAATTTTCTCCCCTCTTGCATATGTACCTCAAGCAGACTGCTATCCCATACACGTACGTATAATTTGCATGAAAATCGTCAGGGTTCTAGGTCTCACAGATTGCTCAGCAGTCTAGGTGCCTGCCTAGACAAGCACAAGGTGTTGCATGCTGGCGCGCAGAGCCGCGACCAAGTTGGGACAGGTGCTGCACGCCTGTAAACCCAGCGCTGAGGAGGCTAAATACAGGAGCATCACTACGAGCCCAAGCTGGATCATGAGACTGTACCAAATACATAACATTAAAGAAAAATGTTAACAGCGTTCTTGCACTGCACAGCTTTATGGTCTGCTTAGCAATTTCCAAATGAAAAGTCTGTTGCCATTCTTCTTTTTTTTTTTCCTTTTAATATACATCCTATTCTCTCTCCATTTTTCAGATTTTGTTTTACTTGCTGTTTCAAGCACTCTGATCATCATGTTTTAGTATAATTTTCTTTGTAAGTACTTTATTTGTAGTTAGTTGAACTATTTGCTACTGTGTTTACAGTTCTCATTTAATATGAAATCTTTTTGCCATTCTTTTTATTAAAGAGAAAAAATAGTAAAGCAACAACAAAAAAAGAAATGATGGAGAATTAACTAAACAAAATAATAGTAATTCAATAGTGGTTGTTATATTACACATTGCTCTCTTCAAATTGTTGTTAAGAATACCAAATATAAGCATAGATATTGCTCAAAAATTAGAGAAAGAAATGAAATTAAACATTAACTGCTCCTTCCAATAGACCAGTAGAAATAATCAGTGCAATTATCCAAACTGCCCTGTATATATATTCTCTTCCTTTTTGACTCCTCCTATGCTACTTTATCTGGAGGTCCAATTTCTTATATGTTATACTAATTCATACAAAAAAGCATGTTCGTATTTGCAGCCTTCTTTTTTCTTTGCAACACATTTGGGACAGCTTATGTGCTAGGATTTCAATTTAATAACTTTTTGCGGTGTAAAATTCAATATACTCATTATAGTATGTTTTTCCTTTCAGGTACCTTTCTCAAGTGAAGAAGTGATCTTCACTATTTTGATGTTTTTGCAGCTTAATTATCTTTTCATGATATCTTATTTTAACCATAATTTTAAATATTTGACCCTTCTGAAATCTTGAATATGTGGTGCTCTGTTTTGCTTTTTGTTTTTTAATATTTGTGTTCATTCCCCTATGTCTCTATATCTGTTAGGTTTATATTTGTTAGCTATTCTCCTCATTATGGTTGACATTGATATGCTTTTTAAAAATATATGTACAGGGTCTTGCTACACATTTCAGACTCATACTGATTGTCCTGGCTCAGCCTCCCCAGCACTGGGATTTAAGGTGTGTACCTTAAATTTAGGGGTGGGCAAGCTGTGCCTGGGATTCCAGTGCTGACATGGCATGCAATACCGGGGATTGAACTCGGGTCCATAAGCTTTCCAGGCAGGTGCTTAGAATGTTGAGCTATCTCCCCAGTCCCTGGTCTGCTTCTTTCCATATCTGAAAATTTTTGTTCTGGGCATTTTAATTTAATTAGTTTTCTTTCTGATTAATCAATTGTATTTTTAGTTATTTACATTTGAACATATTCATTGAATTTTTAACGCTGATTATTAAATTGGATATTTACAAAAAACAATTTTAATTGTTTATCACCTTTTAAAATATCTTTCTAGTTAATCCTTTTCAAAAATAAATATTGACATTTTGTAGTTCATGTTTGTAAACCAACATTTGTAATTGGATTTCCCCTCCTGTGGCTCATTATTAGAGTTTTTGTGATGGAATTAACATTCTTTGATAATCTTTTCCTTTGTTATATAACAATTTTCTAAAATGTTTTTGAAAATGCTAATTATGGTGTGCTGCTTTAGAGCCAGTCTCAGACTCTGAAACTCTTCAGGGAATATTTCATGAGCATAATTTTATCCAAAAGCCATTTTAAAATTTTTTTTTGTATTTTAGGGAAGGGTCTGCAGGATGTTCAGGGTCACACCACTAGATCAGACTCATAGTGATTCGCCCATTTACAGCCTCCCAAGAGCTGGGATTACAGATGTGCACCACCACAACTAGTCTCAATTGCAGTCTCAGCATGCCCCAGGAGGGCTGGCACAGCAGGCCCAGGGATTGAACCCCTGGTCCCTGCACCTGCTTGCAGGTGCTTTAATCTGCTGAGCTATTTGGCCAGCCCTCCAAAAGTCATTTTAAAGTTTCCCTGGGAATTCTTAAGAGACTCAGATAATAGAGGAACATTTTCTTCCCATCCATTGTTGGTGCATTTTCAATTCTTTAGCCCTGGATTAAGAATGTAATTCTTTTGCAAATATACCTGTTGTATAGAAAAATAACATTTTCAGTGACTTTTTATAATCTTTTTTTCATAATGATCACCCTAAATAGAGGATAATTAAAAATCTTAATTTGAATTTCTTCATATTGGCAAAAACTGTCAGAAGAAAAAAAAAAGTAACTTCTGGAATTTTTCACTTGTCTGAGTTATATTTTCATTTTAGATTTAGTCAAGAAATAATTTATTTTGCTATATGGATTTGGTTGTTACACGGTCTCAATACACAGCCCAGACATGTGGTGATTCTCCTGCTTTCAGCCTCTCCAGCCCTGGGATTATAAGCATGTGCCACCACACCTGGACTCGGGCTTGCTCAGCCTGCCCTGGAGCAGGGTTGACATGGCATGGGTTGCCAAGGATCCAACTGTGGTCCCTGAGCTTGCCTAAGCAGGGGCTTTAGTCCCGTGAGCTATCTTGCTGGCCTCAATTTTGCGATTTTTAATGTTTTGATTACTTATGTATTTAGTACTTATTCTTGCTATGCAGCTCAGACTCATAATGATCCTCTTGTCTCAGTCTCCCCAGCACTGGTGTTACAGGCATGCACCACCAAGCCCAATTTTGGCTCAGCACAGCACTCCTGGGGCGGCATGGCATGAGGTACCAAGAATCAAACCTGGGTCCTTGCACTTGCCAGAGAGATGCTTGGATTGCCAGGCTATCTCCTTAGCCCCAAAATTATTTTAGCTGGGCTCATGGATGATTTACAAAAGAGTTTTTTGTCCTATATTATGTTTCAAGTTGTTTGTCAAGTTGTTTCTGAGACAGGATCTCAGTTAGTTCAGACTGGCCTTGAACTCACTATGTAAGGTCTCACTACACAGCTCTAACTAGTAGCGATCCTCCTGTTTTCAACCTACCCAGTGCTGGGATTACAGGCGGACACCACCACAACCAGACTCAATCATAAGCTCAGCATGCCTGAGGGTGGGGCCGCCAGCAAGTGGTGCCAGGGATCAAACTCCAGCAGCTGAGTTTGTCTATGCAGACACAATCCTCTAAGCAATTTTGCCAGCCTTAGCTTTGTATTTTTGATAAAATTATCTTTTCTTGTTAATTTACTCAATATTCTCTGTATCTTTAGATATCTTTTATTGATTTTTCTAAATGTTTTACATAAACCTACATTTATTGGTGGCTACAGTAATTAAGGTGCAGTATACACTTTCATAAAGAATGCAAATAAAAGAAATGTATTTATGTGGAAAAAGAATTTGACAAGACCGGAAAAAGAAAGTCTTCAATTATCATGAATGCAATATACTTGATTTAAAATCTTTTATGATTTGGAATGTACGATTTTAGTTAGAAGATGACTCTTAACATTGAATAACATGAATCCTGTGAAATTCCAAGAATATTATAGGCCATGAAGTATTTAAGAACTCTTCTAAGAACTAAATCATACATTTCTTAATGTGGGACCATAAAATTTCTGTGAACTTGAACCCAGTAGAGATGCATACAGAGCTCATAAGTAAAATAAAGACCTTCACATGGAAAAAACATAGAGAGTAATAACAAAAAAATTATATCAATCTAAGTACCAAAGCCTGTACACTGAAGGCAATATTAACCCTAAAGTAAAACATGATCTTCCTTGATAATCTGAACAGCCCAACACTGACTTGAAAATTGTGAGCTTTGGATAAAAAAAGAAAGAATTATTTAGCAGTCCTAGGTATAGTACCTTATAAAGAACAGAATTTTATCTCCTTCTGACAGTACAAAATGATTCCACAAAGATTAGAAGTAGCATAAACACAAGCAAACTGGTCTCAATAGGTGGAAAGCACAGTGTTAACTAAACAGATTCTATGAATAATGGAGTTAAGACACATCAAACGCTTAATGGTAGATGAGTCTTCACCAGTCTTCCAAAGGAAATAATTGTAGTTACCTGGGATCAAATGACTAAGTATACTGACAGTAATACAGGTATAGGATCATAATCTTGTCCTCTCAAGTGTTTCTGTAAAATGACCAATTTTTATCAGTAATTTAGAGATATCCCTGATGGTATGGGATGGTTTTTGTCCTTCAAGAAAAATTTTCAAAAATGCTGATTAAAATGACATTCATACCTAAAACTTTAATGTTAGAATTCCATACTAAAACTGTAAGTAGATATTGTGGAATTCAATCCTGTTGTGGTTTGTGTCTATCTGTCCCCCAAAGCCCCATGCTGTCATGGGACTGGCTTCTAGATATGATTGATTCATGGTCCATTGCTGAGATTATGGGAGTGAATGCTACATCCACCCTAGGGTGGATAATCTGTATACAGTATAAGGGAGGAGATCTCTGCTGCTCCTCACTTTTTACTTTTGTTGCTTTTGCTGTTTTTCACTGCCTCCATGAACTGCTGCCCTCTGCCATGTACCATCCTCCCTGGAAACCAGCCAAGTATGGATTGAAACCTCCACAAACTGTGAGCTAACTAAACCTTTCCCTCCTTAATTTTGGGCATGAGGTATTTTGTCTCAGCAATGAGAGAAAATTAACTGAGACAAATCTAGATAATTGTTTAATGTAAAACAGTGAAAAGTAGAAGAGAAAAGTATAAACGTGAAGTTGCTGTTGGCAGAGGAGTGTCAGTGTGTTGCTTAATGAACCCAAGGCCTGAAATTGTTCCCACGGCATAAAAGAGGTTTTGGAGGCACATTAACTCTTTCAAACCACTGACCACCTAATTTGCAATTAGGGACTATTTCACAGAATACCTAACAGGACTGTTAAGCAGTTTCAGATATTTCCTGAAAATTGCACCATAAAACTTTATGGAAGAGCAGAAAGCATGGTTTATAGATAATGATTATGTCAATGTAAATGAATATAAACGGAATATCTCTCAAGTTTTGATACAAAAAACAATTTTCTTTTTTCATAAGGCATGGGAGATATCTAGGCTCTGTGTTACTTTAATTATATTTTATGATCAATTTATACATAGTATTACCAGGTTGGTTTTGTCTTCTTTACTAAAATGCATTTCTAAGTGTCAATTGTATTGAACACAGATAAACATTAAATATGCTTTTTACTGATAGAGAACTTTTAAAGATAGTAATAAATATAATGCTACTGTTAATTTATGAATCAATAATAATGTGTACAAAATATTTTTGAAGAAATACTGAAAAGTTACTTAAAGACATTATATATTATTAGCAATATTACATCATCATGATTTCTTCTAAAATTCTATAACAGATAATAGCGCAAACATTCTTTTCTCTAACTATAACTCTCATTATTTTAATATTTTTTTTGACTGCATAAGTTAGAAGTAACACAGAATTGCTTGTGGTTTTATATGAGGTAAACTCAACTGAAATATAAACTTATTTTCAACAAAACAACTTTCTACCAAATCTTCAATTCTTGTCACATTTGAACGGGCATCTACAATTTGCTTTAAAACGCTGCTTTCATGATATCTTGTCAGCTAACAGAATCACTTTTATTTACTCTAACTTCTCCAATATTTAGTTTCTAAATTTATTAAAGTTTTGAAATTTATTTAAGCAGATTGTCTACCACTTCATATTTACTGAGGCTGCGAATATAATTTGAATGTGATGGATTTTTCTTCTATCTCAGAGAAAAACATCTTTAGCTGTGCAAATATTTTTGAAGAAAATAAATGCCTTACTGTCTGGTGTCCCACGAAGTGAGCGTATTATTTAACATCTAGTGGCCAGAACTGTGCTATGGTTATAAGAGCAGTAATTTTGTTACTGAATAATGAAGACAAAAAAAATTCCAAAGTTTTAATAGGATTACAGCAACACAAGGAACTTACGGTCACTCTATGCGTATACTTGTGTCTTCAAATGCAGGTGAAACTTGTTCATATCCTAAATTACATTTCTAATCTCAATGTGGCCTTTCTACACCAAAACAGGAGGGGGGAAATGCAAAGCTTAGAATGATATGTACAATTCAGAAAACACAGAAGACAGTGAATTATCATTCTTAAGTTTGATTCAGTGCCTAAATCACAACTTTCTGATAGTACCTGGACTATTGTCCTCAAGCATTTTCAGATCATTCCTCAACTGATTTATTGAATATTTTTATAATGGGAAATACAATATTACATAATGGTTATATAATATTATGGACAAACTACAAAAGTACAATGTAAAACATAGGCACAATTTTCATGATCCAATGGTTAGGATATTGACTAACTATAAGGTAAAAAGAGTAGTGCATGAAACTAGAAATTGTAAAATGATAAAAATCAGAACTTGTTCCTCTTACTCTACTTCTTATTAGTTTACAAATGTTTTCAAAATAAATTTTAAGAAATATATTAGCACTTGGAAATTACAAATTCTTTGTCTTACGATAATTTTCATAATTAGAATATAATGAATGGATAAAATGTTCTTATTGGTACTCTTTTAAATGGATCCTGACATTTTTTGTGTCATGTCAGCGAAAACGACAAAGGTTGTTATTTCTGACCACTTCTTTTCTGACAACCTATTACACTAATTTGAGGCAAAGATTTCTGATTTTTATACCAATTGATCTGCTCTTCTGTTCCAACATGTGACTATCCACTTACTTGTTCTATGTGGCATTCTAAAATGACTTTTCTTTTTAAATTTATGTATTTTGTACAGGGTCTCACTTCATAGTTTGGACTTGTGGTGATCCTCCTGTTTTCAGCCCTCCACTTACTTGTTCTATATAGCATTCCTTAATTTTTCCCAAAAATTGAGTTCCCATTTCTTCTCTGATGACAGAATTCCTGCTAAAATGAGATATCATAAATATATGTAAAATTCTCAACATTGAGTTATTTACTCCCTGTAGATTTATATTAACGTCATTTGACAATGACACCCCTTTTAAAGTTACAGTCGTTTTTCAGCAGGTGGCAGAGAATGAAACATAAATTGTCCTGTTCATTGCTATCTTTCCACGGAATAACGTCAGTTCTACCCTCTGTGTAGATAGAAATCCATGCATAGAAACTGGACTAGCACATGCTTTAAAACTGACTTCAGCTAAAGTGTTACAGATAATTCAGTGATTCAAACAGAAGGGTGAAAGTGCTGATAGGCTTAATTCTTAAAAGGTTATCCAAAAAGAGCAGCAAAAACTAGTTTCAAAACAAGGAACAGTGTCATCCTTGGATGAATACAGTACTTGGCCTTTTCAGATTGCTTCTTTCAGCTAATAGTAAGCATTTTTGTTTCGCCCATATTTTCACAGATTGACGGTTCTCTTGTTCTGGTGCTGAATCATATCCCACAGTTTATATGTATCACACCTTACTTCATAATTTACTTACTGAAAGTTGCTTCAAAGTTGAGCAATTATTATAAACTTACTAATTAATTTGTATGAATATAAGTTTTAAATTTATTGGAGTTAATATGTGCCACGTGATTGCTGGATCAGACAGCAAGAGTATATTTAGTTTCATATGAATCTACCAACTGTCACTAAAATGTCTGTACTAATTACATCCCCATTAACAGTGAATGTTGATGCACATTCACATTGACTTTTTTTTTTTAAGTTTATGTATTTTGTACAGGGTCTCGCTTCGTAGCTTGGACTTGTGGTGATCCTCCTGTTTTCAGCCCTCCAGCTCTGGAATTACAGACATGCACCACCATGTGTGGAATCAGTTCCTGGTCAGTGAGCCCAGGGTTGGGGCCAGCGAGGCCTGAGGTACCTGGAATCGCACGTTAGCATTTGATGTTGAAAATATTTTGGATTTTCTCTGTTCTGATGGTTGTGTTTAGTAGATGTTTTTTGTTTATGTGTGTATGTATTTTTTTTTGTGTGTGTGGGTGATGTAGTTCAGTGATATAGCAGATGCCTGGCAAGTGTGAGGCCTTAGTTGGATTCCTGGTATGAAAAAATAATAATTTTACTCTATAATTGCTAATGAAAATGATTTCAAGAATTTTTCATATGTTTACTCATAATATATATTCTTCAGTATTGTGTCTGTTTAGGTGTATTTGTTCTTCATTGAGCTATAACAGTAACCCAGTTTCACTTTTTATTATCAGACAAAATCCTGCTAAATCACTGATTCACCCAGTCTAGACTTGAATTTATAGTCCTCTTACCTCACCCTGCTGGAATGCAGGTATGATAAACTTGGCCCACTATACTTGTCTATAATGCTCACTTTTAGGTGAGGTTGTTTCCTTACTGCAGAATTTGGATAGTTCTCTGCATAAGCAAAATAAACCTATGTCAGATTTGTGTTTTGCAGACATTTTCTTGAGGTTGTGGCATTTATTGTTCTTTTCATTGAATTTCTCAAAGCAGAAGTCATTAATTTCAATGGCATTTGCTTATCAATCAGTTTTACTTTCACCATTACAAACTTCTTTGAAACTCCTCAATAAAAAATTCATATCCCTTTTGAAACACTTGTTGATACACTTAATTTTAAATTATTTAATTGACTTTTCATTTAGGATTTCTATTATCAAATACTTCACTGAAAGTTAAATATAGAAATGAAACATGATTTGTCTAAAGAGAGTGTCAACTCCAACCCCCTATGACATTTGTGAACTGGTTCTTTAACCTCATTAGTTTCTATAACATAATGATAGATTTCAAGAATGTCAAGAATGGTTCACAGATTTCCTATGACAGATCAATAAGATAACTTTATGCAAACATGATATAAAAACTTATAACTCTGTCAACACAAGAAAATATTCAGTGTTGCCTTTTGCACATACCTTACATAAGTACAATTGAAGTCAATTGTATATGTATATACATATGTATATATATAGTATATGCAATTATTGCTATTATCAAAGTATGTGCTCTTTAAAATAATTATATTATATTTGATTTTGTGTCCTGTATAATGTCACACTAAGTATTTGTGAATTACATAAACTAAAATCTTTTCTATTTTATACTTAGTAATTTAATTTACATCTTCAATGTTAAAAGTTTAATACTAGATTATAACGGCATCATTTCATTGATTTTCTGTTTTTATTGTTCAATAGAAACTGAATTTTCATATACATAGAAAATTATTTTGTACTGAAGATAGAGTGAATGTTTAGGAAAATCTTTATCCAATTGTAATGCCTTATGAGGAATAAAAAGATAATATGGTTTGAAGTCAGAAAATATTGATTTCAACATAAGGAAGCCTAAACTATAGGAACCTGGTGGGTTCTGCCTGCCCCCATTGTAGAATATTAGCTGAACTGAAGTATATACATGCCTGACCATCACAGAAGCCATGCTGAACTGGAGAGTAAGAGATTTAGTAAGTCTATTCTACCCCACTCAACCACTGCAGGAATCTCACCAATGAATGCTGCAAACCCTTACCATTGCTTCTCAGTCTGTGGGAACACTGGGAGGTTCACAAATGTCAAAATGAATGTGCAAATGGCAATCACAGACCTCCAGCCCACCTAGAACAGGTCCTGGAGGCATCAGCATAGAAGAACTTAGGGCTGACCAGATAGCTCAGTGGATTAAAGTGCCTGCAAGCAGATGCAGGGGCCAGGGGTTTGATCCCCAGGTCGGCTGTGCTGGCCCTGTCCTGAGAGCATGCTGAGACAGCAATTAAACTCCTAGAAAAAAGGGCAAGTCAAAAGGAGGCTGGAAATTATAAAAAGCAGAGCAGAAATTAATGCAATAGAGATGAAGAAAACAATACAAAGAATTAATGAATCAAGGGCTGGCGAAATAGCTCAGTGGATTAAAGCACCTACAAGCAGGGGCAGGGACCAGGGTTTCGATCCCAGGGCCTGCAGTGCTGGCCCTGCCCCCAGGGCATGCTGAAATGGCAATTGAGACTGGGCGTGGTGGTGCACACCTGTAATCTAGCTCTTGGGAGGCTGTAAACAGATGGATCATTAGGAGTCTGATGTAGTAGTGAGACCCTGAACATCCTGCAGACCCGTACAAAAAAAATAAATCCTATAGAAAATTGGAATAGATAGTCTTACCTAATCCTGATAAAAGCCTTCTAAGAAAAGCCAAAAGCTAACATAATACTAAATGGACCAAAACTAAATGCCTTCACTTTAAAATCAGGAACACGACAAGGATGTCCACTGTCACAACTTCTACTCAATATAGTTTTAAAACATTAGCCAGAGAAATTAAACAAGGGACAGAAATGAAAAGAATAATGATTGGAAAAGGAGACGTGAAATCAGCATAAGTTGAAGATAACATGGTACTCTATATAGAAGATACCAAAACCTCAACCAATAGACTTATAAATATAATAATTACATTCAGCAGTGTACCAGTATACAAAGTCAGCACTTACAAATCAATAGCATTTCTGTATACAAACAACAAATACACAGAGAGACATACTAGGGAAACCATGCCTTTTCCAATAACATACAAAAATGAAATACATGCATACAGATCAAATTAACAAAGGAAATAAAATATTCATAAAGTAAAAATTACAGTACTTGGAAAAAAGTCATCAAAAGGGATTTCAAAAAATGGAAAGATATTTCTCGCTCCTGGATAGGAATAAGTAATATTGTAAAAATGACAATCCTCCCAAAATAACTGTAGCCAGTTAACACATTTTTAATTAAAATACCATTAGTATATCTCACAAATTTAGAGAAAACATTTATGAAATTCTGGATTCAGAAGAGACATAGAATATCAAAAGCAAAACTGGGTCATAAAGGAAAGGAGAAGGCAATCCCTTATTCAAAATTATTCTGCAAAACTACTGTGATGAAATCAGGTTGGCATTGGGTTAAAAAAAAAAAGATTTGAGGATCAATGGAATAGATGAGAAACTGCAGACACAATTACAAACACATTTATCTACCTTATCTTTGACACAAGTGTCATAAGTGTTCACTGGAAGAAAGATAGCTTCCATATTACATGATACCATAAAAACTAGCTTTCCATAAGCCAAAGACTAAAATTAGACCCCTGTCTATCAAGATGTACAAATAAAGTGGAAATGATCAAATATTTAAATATTAAAACAAAAACACTAAGTCTACATGAGGATAAATTATACAGAAATCTTAAAGATACAGGGTAGACAGAAGTTCATGAACAACAACCAAACTGCATGAGAATGCTATGATCACCAAGTGGAAGTGCATCTTTTTCAAAAGCTTATGAACACCAAGGGAAATCCCTAATCCAGTTTAAAAAAAATAAGAAAAAATATTATCTGACTGTCCCTCAGACAGAGAACTTCCATGGAGTACATACAAAGAATTAAAAACAATTAAAGCCCCAAGATTAAAAGAGCCAATCAAAAAATGGACATATAAAATGAACATACACTTTTCAGATAAAGAAATTTAAGTAGGAAATAAATATATGAAAAATGTTCAGTATCATTGGTTAATCAAGAAATGCCAATTAAAACAACAATGAGATTCCTTCTCACCCCAGAAAGAATGGCTATCATCAACAAGCCAACTGAAAGGAAATGCTGGAGGGGTTATGTGGGAAAAGCAACCCTGTTGATAGGCGTGTAGATTGGTGCAATCACGGTGTTAAGATTCCAAGAAGACTAAGACTGGAGGTCTCATGCCTCTCAGCTATTCCCCTTCTGTGTATTTTTCCAGAATAACTGAAACAATCATACCACAGTGATACATGTTTATAGCAGCACAATTTGTCAGCTAAATCTTAGAAACAAGCCAAATGCCCATCAATTGAGAAATGGATAAAAAGGATGTGGTTATTTTTACACAACAGAGTATTACTCAGCTATAAAAAAAGATAAATTCAAGGTTTTTATAGGTCAACGGATGCAACTAGAGACTATACTTCTAAATGAAATAAATCAGACCCATATGTGCAGATAGCATATTTTATCTGTAGTGTAAGAACCAGAAAGAGTAAATAAATTGTGAAAGGTGCAAAAGATACCACAAAAGGAAAGAATCTGTTCCAAAGGAAAGAATGACTGGGATGAGGAAAATGACCAGAAAGAAGAAAGGGAAAACATATATTTATGTATACAATCAGGATAGTGTGGATAACTGTACTGTTGATCTTTGCTGGTCTTTTGAAAAGAACAGTCAAAGCTTAATTTTTCTTCTTTTTAATTGATTTATTATTATTATTTTTAATGTATTTAGTACAGGGTCTCACTACACAGATCAGACTCATAGTGATCCTCCTGTTTTCAGCCTCCCAATCCCTGGGATTACAGGCATGTGCCACCACACCCAGTCTCAGTTGCCTCTCAACGCACACTGGAGGGAAGGGTGGGCACACAAGCCGGGCATTGAACCTGGTCCCTGCGTCTGCCTAAGCAGGCATTTTAATTCACTAAACTATCTAGCTGGCCCTCTTCTTTTTAATTTACTGTAATTTCTTTTTACCAACCTTGTATGTTTATATTTGGTAATCTAAATAATTTATTTGAAGAAAACATTATAAAAT
>NW_004524697.1:5698333-5707846 GCF_000260255.1 Octodon degus | reverse complement strand
TGTGGCATGTGGTATGGAATCAAACCATGCCTTCAAATTTTAAGCAAAGTATCTGTTAATTTTAACATCGGTGTCTCCTTTACTCTATATGTAAGAATTGAGTATTGTGTAGTGAGCAATTTGTTAATGACTTAAATAATCCAAAGCAGAAGTACCCCTCAATATATGATAGTAGTAATCCTAATAAGTTCATCATAAATTGAAAATAAATTTGGAAAACACATTTATTACACCCAACATTCTGAATTTTACCACAGGACCATATGAAATATGAGTTTATATTAATTTATTCCTGCTATCAGGCCAATTCACTGCTATAGCCAGCACCACTGGAGAACTCATATTATGTATCAATATACCAGGTAAAGATTAAAAGTAAAAATGTGTGGTATAGTTTTCGGTGAATGACTATCCTTTCAAAATATTGTGGAATTTCAGACTTTTAGTTTTCACCATCATAAGTCAGAGATGATTTATTTACTTTTGTTCAACTTAAACTATTACATTTATTTCAAATAATGTGAACCATATAATGAATATTCTAGTTAAAATTCTGATATAGTCGTTAAAAGTTAAAAGATTTGTGTCTTCAGTCTAAACCACATAAATTAATAATTCTATTCTTATTCTGTGATTGAAGTTGCAAATCTGTAAGAAAATTGCATGTTATTTTAATACTTGAATAATTGAAATTTTTATGCCATATAATAGCTCATCTTTGGTTAAAGCCAATTAATGAACTGTTTAAAGCCTATGTAAGTCATATTGAAACTTTTCTAACTCTCTTCATCTTCAAAAATCTAGACACAGAAAATTTTAGCTTCTATGTGCCATCTACTGAACTGAGCTACTGTTTTTATTTTAAAGATTTTTGTCTTATATTTTTTATTCAAGTAAATTTGTATTGAGTGCATTATTGAGCAATTAGAAGAAATTATTACAGTTGTAAGTAAAGATATAACCAGAGTTGTTGACAGAGAATCATATGTTATTAAATATATTTTTGCAAAAAACAAGTTCCCAAAGCGCTAATGATATACACTAAAAAATCAGTGTCATAGAAATAAAATTCACTACACATTCAGTTAGATCATCTTACATCATGTGGGCATGGAGAGCCTGAGATCTTTTAAAGCAAAATACTCAAAAGTGTATGATGTAAGTGTACATATTTGTTATTGGCCTCAGTAGCAACTATATTGAAATACTTTTATTTGACATATTTCTGAGAAGGCTAGAACTAATTTACATATGTGCACAGTGTTTATAGACCTCACATCGTGTCATTTTTAGGAAAAATCATCATCATAAAGACAGAAATCAGATCACACAAGCTGCATTACATGCACCTATGAGGTTATACATTAAACGTAGCTAACTAAAACTTACCTTTGTTAAATAAATATGAATGTGTGTATTATTTGATGTTTTCTTTATGTGATATGAATCTCATCATTAAGATATTTATAATCAGAAAAGATTATTTCCAATGAGTAATATTGTTCTTTATATTTAAATCTTATATCTCAAGTTATGCACAGATTGTAAGTACAATTATAATTGCAATTTATATGGTTTTAACTTCCATTATCACTAGAAAGATTTTAGAAAACTTAGAAATGCTTAGTATTCTTTGTTATGTTAGTCAATTCCATCTTTGTAGCAAGTATAAGTTCTATAAAATGAGGCAAGATTTTTCCTCCCCTCTGGACTCAAAAGCTGCTGAAAATATTTACTGATATATCTACTGACACATATAGTATTTATGCAATTTATCTCTTCTCGTTAATTCCACAGGGTGCTGATAATTATAGAAGATATATCTGTGTCTCAATTTTAATATTTACACTTCACAATTTTGTAGTGTAGTGCTTTAGGGTAGCAGTAACTGAGGAATTTTATTCCCAGGAAAAAAACCAAGGTTGAAATCATGCTTATATAGCCTTTGCAGCCTAAGGATAAAATTTGCTTCAAATTTCTTTCATTTCAGGGAATCCAAATGATGGAAAAATGAGAAATAAATGTCAGAATTATTAAAATGCTAAGAGGCTGACAGTCATAAATGATACTGATATTGCCTGACAATCCCCGTGCTAATTGGGAAGCCAAGCTGTGCTTTGGGTATCTCATATATTAAGAAAAACTTTGATTTATAATGAGACCTGACTCCAAGATTTTTATATCTCAGGGATTCAAACTTATTGCCAAACATGATTCATAGACTGTTACTTTATTGCCTTCCTTCTTGCAATGTATCACATATTTAAATAATGCATTAATTTTTCACCATTAAATAATGAATATAGTGTGACTCTGCACTTTCTGTAGCGGGCCACAGGCAATACTTCACAGAAAAAAGTGACTGCATTCAAATATTTCACAGACTTTTCCTCTCACATAGAAATACATATTTTCATCCCTAAAACAATGGTTACACTCCATTCTTCAATATCTGTTCATTAATTCACATTATAAATTAAGATACTGGAAATATCCCAAACTGACATGGAACACAGTGAATAGCATATATTTTTATTAAACATTTCTAAAATATACCAATGTACCATGTATTTCTAAAATATAAATTAAGTAGTATATATCTAAGTACCTAAATTTCTAAGAAAATTAGGGTTCAGGAGTAATTTTCTAAAACCTAAAATAAAATAGGAATCTGAAAATTCTTGACTAATAATTATTTTCATATATTAAAACTAATTCAAAACTATTTTTATAAACCAAATATTTCTACTTTGGATATAGACCAGGTATAGATATAAAGATATAAAGTCTCAGTGCTGAAAAGAGATAAAAACATGACCTGAACTTATGAAAAAATGAAGACAGTGGAAGCATACAAATAGATAAAATAGATAAATAGATATAATGGACAGATAGACATTAGGACAAACAAATTAAAGGCAAAATATATAACATATATGTTTCATCTTGGTGAGAATAGCTATTTCAGCATTCTTATCAAATAAGTCACTCTGAATTTTCAGTCTAATATTTTTATTTTTTGTCATTCATAGGATTTTATCTTGCAATATTTGCATAAAGGATGCAGCTACCTGCATCTAAGTTTGATAGCTAATCAGGGGCTTCAAGGTGACTTTCAAAGTTGCATATAAATCGGAAGATAATATGGATGACATTTCAACCTGCAACTTTCCCTATCTTCCCAAAGAAGTATTTCTATGTCTATTCACTGCAAATAGTTTCTGTTGAATGAAAAATAACCTAAAATGTTTTTCAATATGATGAACTTTCAAAAGTCTCATGAAAAAACAAATCCTACATTTCTGACTCTCTCTCTCTCCCTCTCTCCCTCTCTCTCTCTTTCCCTCTCTCTCTCAAATTATAGCACAATATGTACTAGATGAAGATGAACTTTTTCTAATTCATTCATTGTAAGTAATTTAATGTTCAAGTAAAGAACAGCTAAGACTCAGCAGAATAAGAAGCAGGTTTAACGAGCCTTAGTTCTTTTCTAGACATTTTAGCTCTGCACTCAACAAACTTAGTAAAATCAAAGCCCCGCAACAAAGGATTTACAGTGTCTTTAGCCACTGGATACAAAGTTGTGAATCTGTCTTAAGTATTAGACAAAAGTTCAGAAGCTAAAAATTATATTTTATATCATTTTCCATAAAATTAAATGTACATTTAGTCATTCATTTGCATTAAGTATGACAAGTACATGTCTTAGTGTAACTGGCAACTTTATGAGGATTTGAAGATTTCTCCTGATTCCAAAAGCTTCCCTCAAGGATCTTCAGTGTTCAATTGTTTCAACCCTGGACAAAGGTAACTCCTGATCAGCCACTTTATTTATTTTCATTGCTAGAATATAATAAAAAGAAGCATGAGAGGACACATTTTTGTCTTTGGGTATTTGTTTTGCTTACCTTTGCCTTGTTTTTGTCTTAATCAAGTGTTTTGTTTTTTATTAGTACTTTAGTTCTTTTATTATGTTTTTGTCTTTGCAGCTTTAAGAAAACAGTTTCAAGAGAGGATGGATTTGTTTTGGCTCAAAATTTCAGGGTTGCAACTTATGGTCCACTAATCAGAGAAAGGGAAGAATATGGTAGTGGAAGAGCCTGGCAGAGGAAAACTGCAAGGGACTTGAGTAAAACAGAGAGAATCTATGACAACCACTTCCCAAGTAACTTGCTATCTTCTACTATGTTCCAATATATTTTATTCATCTATTGGATTCATCATGATCCTCCTGTTTACAGCCTCCCAAGAGCTGAGATTACAGGCGCACGCCACCATGCCCAGTCTCAGTTGTTCTCAGCGTGCCTGGGGAGCAGGGCTGGCAAGGCATGCTGGGGATCAAATCACAGTCCCTGTGTCTGCATAAGCAGTGTGTTAATCAGCTGAGCTAACTGGTCGACCCATGATTTATTTTTATAAATATTAAAACATCCAATTATTCCAGGGATGAATACAATTTATTCAAAATATGTGATTTATTTATTTATTTATTTATTTATTTATTTATTTATTTATTTATTTGGTATAGGGTCTCCCTGTGCAGCTTGAACATGTACTGATCCTTGTGTCTCAGCCTCTCCAGCGCTGGGATTACAGGCATGTGTCATTATGCCCTGTGTGCTTTGGATTCTGGGATCTGCAGGGCATGCAATACTGGGGACAGAACCAGGGTCCTTCTGTTTGCCAGGGAGGAGCTTGCATCACCAAGTTATGTCCCCAACCCTTACTTTAAGCTTTATTGCCCAGTATTTACTAATATTTTTACAGGGAAAGAGAAATGCGAGTTACTGTGAGTGGTTATAGAGTTTCTGTGAGTTATTGGAAGAATTTTGAAAACAGCAGTGCTATTTGCACTACAGTGATAGTAATGAATATTACTGTCTTTTTTGGCTTAAAAATGGTTAAAATTACAATTTTGTATCCTACATGTTTTGGCCCAGTATTTTAAAATAACACAAAAAATGAAATATTTTCAATCTTGCAGCATCTTTTGCAACAATGTAAATAAAGGCTTCACTAAACTGCCAATAGATACGAATACTGAGAGCTTTTGAGGTACGTGTGTTTACTCATGCCCTTGAAGGTGTCTTTCTCTAGGTATTTCTGATTCTTAGTCTGATTCTTGTAACTATGGCACCCAGGTACATAGACTAATTTATTCCTTGTCTCTAAACAGTAAGGCATGAGAGAGCTAATTTCTCACTTGTATTAGTGTGTATCATTGGTATGATTGTAATCATTACTCATTTCAGGCATATTTTTGAAAATAAGGGTCATACCTAAATGTCAGAAGAATTGTTAATTCTGCACTTCATGAGACCTGTATTCTAAGAGTAGCAAGATTAGCATTTTTTTCTAATAGGCATTACCTCAAAAAGAGAAAATTACATCATATTTTGGTTATAGGAAATTATATATCATACTTTTGTATGTAAAAGGTAAAATGGTGAGATTTTTTCATGTTGTAATGTTTTGCCTAGTGGACCGTCATTTGGCCAGTTTGCAGTATTATTGATCCTCTCTTTCATGACCCTGCTCACCATAATTTTTACAATTTGATTTTGTACTTTGGAGAATCTTACAGAAATTCACAAGAATGTGTTGAAACATTATCTAATGTGATAACACTTAACCATTTTTATTTCATCAATGCCTGAACAATATAAATACTTGGAGTATAATCAATGCATGCAAGATATAATAAAGTGTATGGCCTTATAACCTCCCTTCTATCACATACTTATGATCGTTGACTTTCAATTTATCATTTGGATTACCTTATTTGCAGATATCAATTTCCATATTAGTCACAATACTGTATTAAAAGGCCCAAAACATGAATGCATCTATTGTAATTTACAATGGGAAGAGCTATGTTTGCTGACCTAACCACTCTTTAACAGGTCTCTTTCTTCCGTACTTCAACCAAGGGTTTCAAACAAGCAAATGAATCAGATATTTTCCTTTCTCTGCATACCATAAATGGGTTTTGTTCACAGATCATGCATTACTGTCTCTGATAACGCAAACCCTGTAGTTCATCAAGTTAGCAAAGCCAGAAAAAGAGCATTGTAAGGAGAGCTGTGATTAAAAAGACCAGACAAGTTGCATGCTTAATTTAAACACTCCAAAATCATTCATTTTGAAGAGAAGCTGAGAAAATAGGACTGTGTCTTGATCGTGTCTCTCCCTGTGCACAGAGGAGCTGAGTTGAGATGGCATCTTAACTAAATCATGAAACACTAGCTCTTCAGAGTTCCTTATTTGACAAGAACATAGACAGGCATTTTTAAGACATGAGCAAAATCCTTACTTGTACCTCTATTTGAAACTGGAATAGTATTTAGTGCATCAAAAGATAAGTATGAATTAGAGCAAACAGTGCCTTGAGAATTGCTGTCACAATTTAGAGGGTGAATAGACAGAATTTCTATACTTCTTCTCTCTCTCTTAGAGGTGAGAAAACTAAATTCAGGAGATTAGATTATTTCATAGGGGATGTAAAATATAAAAGCTAAGAAAATTTTGTGTGATAGAATTTGCATTATTTTGATAGTCAATATCATTTCTGTATTTTATATTTGTAAGGGCACATTGTAAGTGAAAATATAGGGTCTATATAACAAGTTGCTCTTTGCCCTGGATAACAACAAAAAACTTTGTTTCTATCTAGTATTAAAGCATTCAAAAGCATTTAATTGAATATTTTGATATAATTTTTGCCCAAAAGCCTTATGATACAATAATACATGAACACTTAATCTCAAGAAAGCATAATATTAAATAGTCACAAAGAAAAAGTTAAGAAATGAAATGTCTTATCTGTTGCAAATTTAAATAAATTGATCTATGATGCTAAGATAATAAGAACAAAAGATAAATACAAGCAAATACTATGCACAAATATAGTAATTCATTTATTAGCATAATATGTAGTTTTATAATTATATTGAATTATTTTATATGTACATAAAAGTAAAATTAATGCAAAAGACAGATGGTCAGTTAGGTTTTTAAAGTGTCAATTTTATGTCAGAAAAAGTTGATTTTCTAATTATTTGTAAATTCTTGAAAGTCAACTTTTTAAAAATATACGTAAAAAGCAATATGGATTAAAAAAAATTATTTGTATTCCTATTAAGAAAGATACAATATTCTATTTCTTTTTAAATTTTTTATTAATTTTAATGAGAAAGAAATAGCAATTCATTTCAAAACAGGTTAGTAGGAGAGTTACAACTAAGTACTACATCGTATGGTCTTTGCAGTAGTTATTCCCAGTAGAAGATGCAGACAGGATCTCTTGTCTAAACAATATTAGTACAACTCTTTCTTCTCATTGTCCTATTTTGCATATACATATTTTTTTTCACCAAAAAATGGTCTTTCAATTATACCCCCCTTTTTTTTTTGTTTTGTTTTGTCAGAGATGGGCGTTCCATTGTGGTTAGAGAAGATGTATTTGTAGAAATCTTTAAAAGACCTTTTCATATTTAAAAAAAGATCTTTTCATACTTGATACCAGTTTAAATATTGTAGGTACTTGAATTTAGCAAGATATAATAAATATACTAATATAATCCAATAGTCCATAATAGTTGTGGGTTATCAGCAGAGCTAGTAATTATCAGAAGTTGTTGACTTGAGCCTTTTACAGCTCAGCATATTAGTATGGCATTACTTTTTATCCCTCATGGTTACACTTTTCTGCTGGATGGTTAAGATCTAATTAAAGCAAGACTTATATAACTACAAATGCAAGTTTTGTATCTGACAAGGTCAGGGAGATCTCCTCAGGATTTACTATAAAACCATGTAGAGCAGCTTGAAGATCTTTTGTCAGTGTTGACCATTCATGACTCAACCAGATGGCTGACACTGACAAAAGATGTAATGCTCTATTTCAAATTGCCAGAATTTATACCATCTTGATATCTTAAAATTTGATAACTGTTTTAATTAGTGATAGAAAAATATTTTCATGTATTCATAATAGGTATATAATTCAATGAAATATAATTTTATATCTGAATATATATAAAATACTTCATCTAGAAAGATCACAGTAGCAGCTTTTCAAGTGGCATTCTTGATCATAGGTCAACAACGTATGTTCAATGGGTTTTTAAAAACATTATTTCATTTTATTTATTTTATTTTATTTTATTTTTACGGTACTGGGGATTGAACTCAGGACCTTGTGTTTGCCAGGCAGGAACTTCTGCTGTCAAAACATTATTTTATTGGCAACATTTTGAAGAAAGGAAAATATAGATATGGAAGGAAAGAGAAAGATCAAAGATTTACTTGAATAAAATAAAAGTAAGTATACATCTATTAGAAGAATGAGACAACTTTGTAGAGGATACCATGGAAGAATCTTGTGTTTTGAAAAGTAAATGCTATAAAGAGGGTAACTTCAGGTTACATTTGGATGTTCATGTGTTGATAAGGATGTGCACATATGTGTAAATCCTGTTTTGGAGTGATATCAGCCCTCTGGGCTATGAAATATATATGTAGAGTACTAGCATAAGGCTGACATATATCAACCTTCACTTTGTATAAAGTTTTGCTTTTACTAATTCAAAATTTTTTTACACATTCAAATTTGTACAAAAGTTTATAGAAGAGTGTCCCTTTTCTCTATATTACCTTCATTCATAATAAAATTATTAAATCTGTTTTTATTAATCACATGAAGTTAACAATCTCACTTCTTTTTGAGACAATATCTCACTATGTGGCTCAGGGTGGACTTTAATTTGCTTTGTAGCCTGGGCTGGCCTCAAACTTGCAGCAATCTTTCTGCCTCAGCCTCCAGAGTGCAGGGATTAGAGGTATGCACCACCATGTCTGCCATTAAATCACATTTTAATATCTGTGTCAGGTCAATGACTATTTATTTTGGATATGTTATTCCGCAACCTCTGCTGGTCATTCACTGCATCAACTAAGGCTGCTGCATTTTAATTTTCAAATAAAGTGGGTTTAAGGAAGAGAATTAGTTTCTGCCACTTGGAGTGTTAGTATGAGCCAGACTACAGAGAAAAATCACAAGTTTTCTTCTGGAGAAATTTTTAAAGAAGATGGAGAGCAAAGCATTAATTCAGAAAAAAAATTACCTGAATTACTCCCTCAAACAAGGACAACATCATTATCCATTTGTCCATAGATTATAGTCCCAAATAAGAATTATATCTTCATTGTCTGAGATGTGAGTCAAATGCTATTTATAAATCAAGCAAAAACATTGTGGTCAAAGCTTCTGAGTGAAACAATGATTAAACCAAGTGCAGACTGTGGAAAGGATTTAACAACCTAGGAGTTCAAGGTATAATACTGAAGCCCTTCATGTGGGGCAGCGGTTTTGTTTAGGAGAGAAAGACTTTAAGACATACTGAATGGGACTTGGTGCAGACACTCTGATCCCCTGTGACCCATTTCACTGTATTTCCTAGGATTGTTATTTATTTTCCTATGAGCCTGGACTCTGTGAATCAAAAGATCAGT
>NW_004524697.1:5695137-5697268 GCF_000260255.1 Octodon degus | reverse complement strand
TACTATTATGGACTACTGGACTATTTGGAGTATTTTGCTGAGTTCACATACCCATAATATTTAAATGACAGAACTAAACAAAAAAAGGGGATATAGATGAATGTCCATTTTTTTATCTGTGTATTCAAAATGGTTAGGATAGATATATAGCTACATTTTCTTAATTCAATGAGTAGAAGGATTTGTTCTAATAGTGTTTGTAAATAGGATTTCATGTCTGCATCTGGTACAACAAATAACCACTAGGAAGTCAGTATGCAATGTGTTAATTATTGGAACTGTTCTATCAATTTAATTTAAAACCGTCTCATTGCTATTTATTTCTCATTAAAACCATGGAAAAAAGAAATAAAAAAGCAAAAGCAAAAAATAAAAAATAAAGATACAGTTATCTATACCAATATTAATGTAGTAAAATAGATATACTCAAAATGAAAATTTAGAGGTATAGATGTAGAAAAATGCAATGTATTGAAATTATTCAGCATTAACAATAGATAAAAAGGGCAATATACAGTGAGATATTAACATTTAAAAACTTGGAGAAGAAATCAAAAGGCTTGAATAGTAAAAGTAGATGAAATCTAGGATAAAGTTTGAACTTAGAGAAAATATTTAGGTATTTAGATTTTTAAATAAAAATTGAGAAAAACAACATGAAATTAATCATGGAAATATTCAAATTTTAGAAAAGAAACCCTAAACACCAACTATATGAAAATAAACAATTTTACATATGGATTAAAAATCTGTTGAGGAAAATTAATGCTGCTCAAAACAGTGTTTCTAAAGCATCATGTTCTGCAGAGTGTAAAATACAGGCAATATTTTTCCAAGATTCCTTAAAATTAGTATGAATAATAATATTCAGCATTCTAGCCTGAAAGTGGATTTTCCTGAAATCATGGTACTATGTGCAGCTATATGGTGAAAGAGAATCGCCTATGTAAGAACACCTAGGTCCTAGACTGACCCATGAAAGTCCCCATGGGAAGTCAAGTGCCCTGAATCTTACTATACTTTCAAATAAAATGAAAGATTTGCTAGATTTAATCTATATCCAGTTTGAAAACTATGAAAAATGATGACCTGAACTTTGTATGCCTTTTCTAGGTCCCGGGTTTGTAACTCTGTGATATTTCTATGCACTCACATAGGGCAAAATAAATCATTTGTTTATATCTATTTACTACCATCTGAGGTTCTGATATATGAGGCAATCATAAAAGAATGTTTGCTCATAAATTATTCCTAAGGATTTTTCATACTTTTAGTTTGTGTGCTGCCTCTGCAAAACAGAGTGCATTGTTGGACTTCCAAAGCTGAGGGTGACAGGCTTATGTTTATGGGAAAATCTTTGCACATAGTAACTCTTTCCTGTGTGCAATAGAATTCTTGATCCCATACAGCATCTTTCAAATTTATATACAGCTATATACATATAATGTAGCACTATAGAGTTAATCAGTAATGGGTAATTTAGTAATAATCACCAATATTGCAAAATGAGAAGATCTACCTCATGCGGGATGGAAGACCTAGGAGACAGAAAACAGTCAAAATTAGAAATGGAGGGATAGAGATTACATTCAATTTGATTACTTAAATGTGCCCACATACAAAACACATGTCAACATACAAAACTCATAGAAAAGATATAATACTGAGTATAGGAATATTATAAGATTTTTAAAATATAAAAATGTTTGTGAAATTTACCTTTGGGACCAAGATACTATAACTGCAATGTTGTAATTCCAAAAAAGGTCTAAAATCTTGAGTGGTCAAAATCATGAAGGTATGATTGTTAAAAATTATTTTAAAGATATTTGTTTACATTTTGATGAGATTTATTTAGGAAATATAAAACACAACATTTTATAGGCTAGTTTATATAATAAAAGAGAATAGTTATATTTTCCAAACTCACGTATTCTTAGGAATCATCCATACATTGATAGGCTCATGGTTTTTTGACACTATTAATTCATTAGTATATTTATTAAAAATAGATCATAAAGTAAAATTTTGTAATTTTATGCACGTAGGTTCATAATTGTGGCCATTAGAGATATCATGGCAATCTATTTTTGAACAAAGTCAATCAAAAATTGCAAGGAGTTACCACTAC
>NW_004524697.1:5675449-5694491 GCF_000260255.1 Octodon degus | reverse complement strand
TTCATAATTTCCCCATCAAAATTTCAATTCTTTAAGATTGTGATTTTCAGTACTTTAGACCACTTCAGTTTTAGGTGTTAAAATTTTGAACCTCAACATTTCATCATTCCCAGTTATGGTGTTGGGGATGATAATTTTCAGGATTATGCTTGGCCCTGGAATTTACCTATGGTCTTTCTAGCTGTGAAAATGAGGGTATTGGGGATGAGGAGATGGCTTAGTAGAATAGGTGCTTCCCTGGCAAGTACAAGGGTCTGAATTCAATCCCCAGTTCTAAAAAGAAAGAAAGAAAGAAAGAAAGAAAGAAAGAAAGAAAGAAAGAAAGAAAGAAAGAAAGAAAGAAAAGAAGAAAAAAGAGGGTAATATCAGAATTCATTTCTAAATTTTTGAATATTTGTGTGTCATCTAAAAGGTACACAGTATTCTCAATTTGTTTTCTACATATTATCCTAAGAACATATTTGATATTTTGAATACTGTCAATCAACAAGTGCTAATTTGTCAATGAAATTGATTTTGGTTTCATTACTAAAACTGTAAGAATTTGTTTTGTCTTGCCTTCTTTGTGTATTTTTTGTTTAAAGTTGTGAGCTTTGTTTCTACAAGAGCACTTAATGCTTAATTTGTTTTGTCTCCTTTTCTTCAAGTGTTTGTACTTTTTCTCTTCTTAATTTCTTATACATTGCTTTGTTTTATCTTTCTTCTTTCAATTTTACATGTGTACATCTAGTAAATGAATAACTGATTGGAGGACAATGCTGTATTATAACAAACACTGTAAAATTCATATTTTACAATTCAATTCACTCTGTTAAGTGAAATCCTGAATCACTTATAATTTTTCCTGTTTTAATTCCAATTTGTGCACTCTCCACTACCATCTAAATGCTGATCTGGTTAGTGTTTCTCCCATTCTGTATTTTCTTTTATCTTCACTCAGTGTGCATGATTCCTTATGGAAAGATAATGTGTTATTACTACTATTAATTGTTTTAGTTCTATATGCACAAAAAGTGTCTTTTGTTCAAATTTGATTGGCATATTTTCTTCCAACTTTTATTTTTTAAATATTTCATGCATCCTTAATTTTAGATCTTTTAAAAAATTTAATTGACCTAAAATGATTGTCCATACTCATGGGTTCAGTGTGACATTTTAATACATGTAGACAAAGTTTAACTTTCAAATCAAGATGTATAGTCTACCTCAAATATTTATTTTGTTGAAAACTTAAAAGTATATTCTCTAGCTTTTTGGGGAAACATGCATGCAATAAATTATTGCTAATTATAGTCAGCTTACTGTGCTAAGGAGCCCAAGGACTTATTATTCCTTTTTAGTGAATTGTCATGAACTCATTACAGCCTCTGATAACTGCTTTTATTTCTCATTCTATAAGATGAATGTCTAGTATTTAACTTCTACATAAGAGTGAAGACATGCAGTATTTGTCTTTAGAGTTGCCCTAATACGTTTACTATTCTGTCCTCTGGTATCATCTATGTTGTTGAAAATGATAAGCTTTCACTCATTTCAATCATACAATAATATTCTAAGTGTTTTATTCCAGTGTGTTGCATATATACTACATACTTGTAACATTTCATTCATTAATGGTACTATACTTGAGAGATATCTTGTATTTTTGATACTATGAAAAATTCTGTGACACATGTTTGAATGCAGGAATTATTTTAACATTCCATTAAATATATACCCAGTAGTGGAAGAGTTGAATCATGGGGAGTTGTATATTTAAGTTTATGAGGAGACATGATACTGTTATTCATAATAGCTATGTTTATTTACATTTGTACCAATAGTTCATGAGTTCCCTCTTTTTCTATATCCTCACTAGATTTTCTTATATTTTTGTCATTTGGATAAATCCTTCTGACTTGTATTAGGTAACAGTTAACTGTGGTTTTCATTTGCATTTCTTCGATGAATAGACATGCTGAGCAACTTGAAATATATTTCTTTGCCTTTTGTATGTCTTCTTTTCAGCACTGTCTATTCCAATCTTGTATTCATTTTGAAAATTTGTTACTTGCATTTTTTGTTGTTTCTATTGTGATGTTATTAAGTTTCTTAAATATTTTTGATACTACTGTTTTGTGCACCAAGATTTAAATATCTGCCCATTTATATAAATTCTCTCTTCCTTTTATGTTCATTTTGCTTGGAAGAAGCTTTTTATCATATATGATTTCATTTGTTTATGTTTGCTCAAATTTCATGTCTTTTGAGGCCTTATCAAGTTTCTTATTGAAATTTCTTGGCCCATCTCAGTTTTCTAAAGGACTTCTCCTAACTTTTTATTTGGTATTTTATAAGTTTAGAATTAATACTTAAGTCTTTGATTGATCCTGAATTTATTGTGTGTATGGTGAGAGAAGGTGAGTTACATTATTCTACAAATGAATATTTAGCTTGCCAAGTGAGATATTAGAAAGCTTGTGTAGGCCTTGTTAAAGAGCAGCTGGTGGTAAATACATGGACATCCTTCTGAGTTCATCATTCTATTCTATCAGTCTCTGTATCTGTTACTACACTACCATCATAACTGGTTAACAGCTTTGCACTAAATTTTAAAGTTCAGGTATTGTAATCCACCAGCTTTCTATTTATTCTGGATTATTTTCATTATGTAAGTGTCTTATGTATTCCTACGAATTTTTGGATTTTTTTTTCTATTTCTGTGAAGAATGTTTTTGGAATTTTGATGATCTCAGTATCTCAATGTAAATCACTGGTTATGTCTCAACTATAAATTCCCTCAGAGAACTAACTGACACACAGGAGTTAGGGAGGCAAGAGTTAGCACTCTATTATTAAGGTCAGTGGTCCTGAAAACAGTCACAAAGTCCAAAATGGAGTCTACTAAATCATGACCCTCCAGTAATTTTACAAAACCATATTTCAGATGATCTTCAGCTGTCAAGGTCTTTCCCAGAGTGTGACCAGAGAAGTCATTGGCTCAAGGGTACATGGGATCTGAGGTATGCTGTATGAACACAGCATAAATAGGAGTCCCCAAAAATATATGGTCTCCTCCAGAGTAGAGATTATACTGCTAGCACAATGGCCCAAGCTCCCTTCTAAATCTCTTAAAAGCACCTATAAAAGAGTCTGCATCAATGTGCTACTTAGAAACCCCTTCTGAGTAGCTGGAGGATTTCCTCTTTAAATTTGCTTTTTATGTTTTTGCCTTCATGTCTTTTTTTAGGTACTAAGGATCAAACTCAGGACCTTGTGCTTCCAGGCAGGTGTTAATGTTGCTGAGCTGTCTTGTCAGCCCTATATCTTCTAAATAAAGTTGCTTGCATCCTTCCTCCATTGTTTTAGGTTTTATTCTTCATCACTGTGGGAAAACCCTAGTGTTCTAGTGACAGTTTCAATAGCTGGCCACTTGGCCATCTAGATCCAAAAGAAGCATTCAGTGTTTTTGCTCATCATAGCAAAGAGCCCATATCAGAAAAGAAACAATTCTTCAAATACCCTCCCACCTGGAATTGAGACCTGATTAACTTAAAATCTTTCTTTTGCAGCTAACATTTCCTAAGTTCTTGAAAGACTAAGTGACCTGAGAGGGCAGTGAATGTCTGTAAGAACCAGGAAGATATTTTGTAATTGCAAAGTACTATAGCCGCCAAAAGTGTCAAAAAGAATAATAATCAACATAATTCCTTAAACCCTTGGAATAACTCCTGGCTGCATAAACAGATTTCTGAATTGGTACTCAGTGCACAGGTCTGTACAGGACCACTCACGTTCTCACCTAAAGGTGTAAATCTTTTTTTTTTTTTCAGTATCAAGGATTGAACTCAGGACCCTGTACTTGCCAGGCAAGTGCTTATTCTACTGAGCTATCTCCCAGAGCCCGAGATGTAAATCTATATTTGCCTTACAATGAATTCTTCTAGAAGGCAGCCTATGTGTTTTGACTGACTCTTTAATCAAAGGCATAAAGCCTCATTCTTTCCAGTGTCTTGACTTGAATTTTTACTGAGAGAGCCACTAACCATTGTGGCAGGTGAACTAGAAATATGACCAAAGTCTCCTTTCACTTTTCTACAGTGGGACAACTTAGTGCTTACCACCCTCTCCCATTTTAAATATGGGTATGTTCAACTCTTCTTATTCACTTAGAAAATTCCTTATCAGTGTTTAAAATAAATTCCTCACATGTTTCAATGTCATTAGAATAGCCAATTGAAATATTTTAAAACACATATTTGTGTGTGTATTACCTGAACAAAGTCAACCCTTTTAGGCCACTGGTTTACAAATTTGGTTGGATCAAATTAGAGGAAAACACTTTGCATTTTGTTATAAGGTGACATTTTCTCTCTCAAATTCATATCTTAGAGCCCTAAGCAACAATTCCACAGTGTATAACTATTTGCCTATGAAATCTTTAAAGAGCAAAACAAATTAACATAAGACTCCTAGAGTAGTTTCTAATCCAGTCTGACTGGGGATCCTATAAGAACAGGTTAGGACACACAGAGATATGGAGTTTGAGCATGCCTGGGAAAGACCAGGTGAGGTCACAGCAAAATGTAGTTCTACTTTATTTTTTTTTCCTATATTTTTAGGGAAGGGTCTACAGAGTGTTCAGGGTCTCACTACTAGATTGGACTGTTAGTGATTCTCCTGTTTACAGCCTCCCAAGAGCTGCGATTATAGAAGTGCACCACCACACCCAGTCTGAATTGCTGTCTCAGCCTGCCCTGGAATGGCAGGCCGAGGGTTCAACCCCGGCCCCTGTGCTTGCTTGCAGGCACTTTAATCCGCTAAGCTATTTGGCTGGCCAGAAAAAAACAAAACAAAACAGTTCTTAAAGCTTAGAAAAACCAAAACCTTCCACCACCCTGACCCTGGACTTTTAGCTTTCAGAACTCAGAGAAGCACAAATCTGTGTGACTGTGAGCTGCCCTGTCTGCCATATACTGTGGCAGCCTCAGTGAAACAAAAAAAGTCTAGAATTATATTTGCTAAATATTCTTATTCTTAAATCCAGGCATTGTGAGTAAATGAATTATTTAAGTATTCTTGTATTTTCTATTTTTGTTCCTTCTGCTTTGTTTTGATCAGTAATGAAGATTTGTTAAATATACTGTTAATCATCATATTAATTGTGGTGCTATAGTGAGCAATTACTTTTATTCTATTTGAGTAATAGTTTTTGCACTGAGAAAACAGTGAAAGTGTTTTCATCACACATAATTTTGAAGTAGAAATATCAGTAAGTAAGTATATAGTGCAAATGCAGAATTGAGCATTCAATAGTAGTAAGAGAGCCTATCAAAAAAGATTTAATTAGTCTTAAAGAATTAATAGTTGTACTGCCAATTTCTACTGGTTTTTGAAAGGAGCACTTAATGCTTAATGTTTTTTGTTTTTACTCTTTTTCTTTCTTGCTTTTTAATTTCTTACAACTTTTTGTTGTTTTGTTTGTTTTTTAAAAAAATGATTTTGAAGGTTTATATATGGTAACCTAGACAATTAATCTGAAGACAACATTGTGGAATGCAATAACCATTGTTGAATTCCTACTACTTTATTTAATGAAACTGCATTGTTTCTAATGCTAATTTTTTTTTATTTTGTATTCTTTAAGAAATTAATTAATCAAAAGAATATATAATCCTCTTTAGGTAATCTAAATACTGTGAGTACACAATTGCTAAACAACATTTCTATATGCAAACAAGAAAAATAGGACAAAATATGTTATGGTTTTAATATTTAACTATTAACTTGTTTGTGGTTTATTATTTCAAAATCATAAAAAAAGAAGGGCAAAAAACACATAGAACACATATGTGATGCTTATTTTCAGAAGAAATATATGCTTGTGTTTTTTTCAATATAATATATAAATATAGGGCCAGGCAAATAGCTCAGTGGATTAAAGCGCCTGCTTAGGCAGATACAGAGGCTGGGGTTTGATCCCCATGCCTGCTGTGCCAGCCCCACCCCTGGGGTGCGCTGAGGTGGCAATTGAGACTGGGCATGGTGGCATGCACCTTCAATCCCAGCATTGGTGGGTCTGTAAAGAGGGGGATCACTATGAGTCTGATCTCCACAGTGAGACCCTGTACATCCTGTGTAACCTGTCCTAAATGTAAAAAAAAAATTATATCAATGCATAAATGAGTCTTTATGACCTAGTAATAATTATGAATATTATGGATAAATGTTGAATATATAAGAATATAAATACTGAAATGAAATCAATTAGTTTGTGTTACCTATTGGTTGGTTTTGTATCCTTGTATTCATTCAATATTCAATTAAAATGCCTGAAAAATTGTGCATGTTCTAAACATTATGCAAAAATAGCTACAATAGTTTTCTTGTCTTTATTTTCTACACTATATAGTTGAACAATTGCTTGACTGCTACCAGTAATCTAAAATTAAATTATTATTGAGTCATTGTGTAGGTTATATGGAAATACTACACCATTTTAGGGAAGAGTTTTGAACAGCCTCAGATTTGAGCATCTGTAAAGAGCTCTGAAACCAACATTTGGTGGACACTGAAGAAAATTTGCCACAGTACAGTACTTCCTGGTTATAAAATGGTACAGGAAAAAAAACTCATGGAGAAACTCTGCAGGCAATATAAGCCTTTCCACAGTATGAAATGTTATATCTTTATTATCCTAAAATTTTAAAATGAGCTTTATAAATTTTAAGAAACAATGTTAAAGCTCAAAAAGATATATTTCCTGTTATACAGATGAGAAGGAAAATACTTCCTTTAAGCTAAATGCTTACTTATGTGTTTGTCCCTGCAGTTTCAATCATCTGTGAGACTCAGACAGGAGAATTGCTAGACCAAACTCACCCTCAGAAAGTTAGCAACTCAGAGAGACTTTGTATCAAAACAAAAATGAAAAAACAAAAAAAAAAGCAAGGAAACCTGGAGTCATAGCTAAGTGAAAAGGCTCTGGATTAAATTCCCAGTACTTAACAAAACAAACAAATAACTCAGACTTTTGCTTATGTATGAAAGCAAAAGACAGAAACAGGGTGCATATTTAATCAAATAATCTCTTTTCAACAGTGAAGACATTCTCTAAAGTGTGTTTTACCTTTTAGTAGGAGGAATCCTTTAAAATGAAAATATGTTTTACAATAAATTTTTCTCAAATGGCTGCCATGGTTCTAAATCATTGTTGGTGAATGTTTGAAAGTTAAAGACACATTCATAAAAGTTAATCTATTCATGAATATCTATTAATAAATACAATATAAGAATGGATTTTTTTCAAGGGAATAAGTGCTTACTTTGGGAGAACTGCAGTCTAACTTCAGAGGACCTAGAAAAACCACAATACTCCTAGAAAGTAAGTTAATGTGCTTTTTCTATCACTTGGTAAAGGCCAAGTCTCAACTAGAGAATCAAACAAAATTAGCCCAAACTGAAAGTCTTTAATGAACCTCAAGAGTAAAATTCAGATAGACCCAGAGAGCAGGCCCGGCAAGTGAGTGAGAAAACCCAGGGCCTGGCGGGATCCTGAATAGACCCAGAGCCCAGGCCCAGCGAGTGAGTGAGATGACCTGGGGCCAGGGATCCTCATTCGACCCAGGCTGCAGGCCCAGCATGGAACCCTTCAGCAGAACTCCCTGCAAAGAGGCTAGAGGCAAGACCCACCCAGCTGATTCAGGAGCAGAACATCTTGTCAGAGAGACACAAAGGGTTCAACTCTAAGGGCTGCAGCAGAAAAAAGTGGAGCACAGCAGCCAGATCCAAACAACACCCACCTGGAGGAATCTGAAATTTGTAGATCCGGACCTGGTGCTAAGGTAATAACTCTATCTAAGCTCTACACCAAAGGTCAGAAGACAGTGGTATACAAAATGACAAAGAGAAGGAACAAAATGCAGTCTCAGGCCCCGAGTCCACCCAGTACAACTGTAGAAGACACTAACACTGAGAAAACTGGAAATCACACGCCAGATATCTCGGAAATAATAGTGTTAACAGTAAAGAATCAACTGCAGAAAGGTATAGAAGAAATCAGATCAGAAATAATTTTGGAACTGAAAAATGTAGTGGTCACTATCATCAAAGAAGTACTAAGTGCTTCTAAAGAATACACTGATAAAAAAAATAGAGGAGAATATAAAAATGATAGAACCCCTGAATAAACAATTTAGGAAAGAAATAGAATCTATGAAACAGGTTCAAAGTGATATACAGGAAATTAAAACCTCAATCACAAACTGGCAAAACCGTTTGTGTGAAAGTGAAAATAGACTTTCTGACCTGAAAGACACCATTGCGGCTAGTGAAAAAGTAAGAAAAGATCTCTTAAAAACAACTAGGATGCAGGAAAAAATAATTCACTACCTGCAAGACGATGCAAAAATGAACAATGTGAGGCTAATTGGCATCAATGAGAAGGAGGGAGTCAATACAAATGATATAAAAAGAATATGGGCAGAAGTAATAGCAGAAAACTTCTCAAATATGGGGCAACAATCTGACATTCCTGTAACGGAAGCATATAGAACTCCAAATAGTATCAATCCAATGAAAACCACACCCAGACACATAATAATCAAGATTCCAGAAATTCAGCATAGGAACAGTGTACTAACAGCCACTAAAGAAAAGAAACAGATCACATTTAAAGAAAACCCATCAGAATAATGGCAGATTTCTCTTCACAAACCATCAAGTCAAGAAGAGCATGGAACAAAGTACTTCAAGTCTTGCAAGAAAACAAATTCCAACCCAGACTGATCTATCCTGCAAAACTATCTTTCAAATATAATGGAAAAGTGAAATATTTGCATGACAAAGAACAACTAAAGAATTTCATGATGACAAAGCCAAGCCTACACAGACTACTGAATGATGTCTAGAGAGGGAGCAAATTAATCACAGCCCCATGAATGAGAATGGAAAGAACCTGCCAAATAGGGCAAACAATTAAACAGAGGAGAATAAGAGGTATACAATAGTCATTTTTCAGTTATTCTTTTGTGTTCAGCAGCAGAATATTTTCATCAGCACACTCTACAAATGGACCTCTCTGCCACCCTATGGGTCATGATTCCACTTGAGTCTACAGGGTGTATTTCAAAGAAATAGCTGTAGCTCAGTTCCACAAGTGACACCTGGGCACCAATAACTGTCACAGTCATTATGTATGTCCACAACACACTAGAACTTTGTGTGATATCCTATCCTCAAACGGTTAGAAGTGCTGGTCATTTACTTGCCATTCCAGTATTTATCTTATGTTTTACTCTTAGTACTTCTTTGCTATCATGAAACTTTTTCTTAGTTCAATTGTTTTGAAACATTTAATTTTCTGAATATTGCTTAATCTTAATTTTTGTTCTAAAATCTGTACTGTATCTTTGACTTAAAATTTATTTAAAAGACATTGTATGATATCTTCTCCTAGTATTAGAAACTTTAAAAAGTATATTTCCATTTTCTGTTGACTTTAAAAAAAAAGAGGTTTGTGCAAAAAAAAAAGAGTAAAATTCAACATGTGTTTATCACCCAGCCGTAGGCAATGAGGCCAAAGGGAAAACTGAGGATCTCAGATGTGTTCATTTTGACTCAGAAATTTCAGTTCTAAATAATTACAGTCTTGCTTGGATCTTAGTGAATTTCTAATCAGCTCAATTATCTACAACTAAAGGTGAGGGTACTTCTTCCTTTGAGATGTTTAGCATTTTATTTGAAAATTAAAGTATGGCTGGAGAGATGGCTCAGTGGAATAAGTGCTTCCCTGGCAAGTGCAAGGGCCTGAGTTCAATCCCCAGTTCTGCCAAAAAAAAATTTAAATTTAAAGTATAGATCATAAACACTGCATGTAAAACAATTATAGATTTGCATATTTAAGTGAGAAAGCAGATGGTCCCATATTTTATAAGCCTGATTTAGGCTTATAAATCTTTGAATTTGTAATTACTTTCTTTTTTATATAGTTTTTTTTCTATTGTGTCTTTCACTTCCAGATCAGCTAAGCAGTGATTTTAGGAATGACTCATCAAAGACTAAAGCAATATATTATTTTATATTAAGATTTATATTCTAGTTTTTCCATTTGGCTATATAACCCAGGGAATAATTAAGAAGTTGATTGAATGCAAGAATTGAAGCTTTAAAAGATGTAAGCAGCAAACCAGGAACAAATGTTGAAAATAGTTTGTTACCTTTGTGTATCCATAATATTCATAGATCTTTGCATATACTATGTTGCTGCATACAACCATCCAGTCTTTCTTCAATTACTTGAGTTCTTAAGCAGTGCCTGTATTAGCAGTAGGGATGATATAGTTTCAAAGAATAAGTAGCCATATGCATGTATAATAGTGAAATGTCAAAAAGCATTTAGATCTTTTGCAAGAAAAGATGTTTTTAAATGAAAAATAACTTAAACATGCTTTTTAAAAGCTCAATAATTTGCTTTCACAAAGATAAAGGCCTTACTTAGGTTTACTACCAAGTAGTCTTGCCTTCCTGGAGAGATGACATTGAACAGACCTATGAATGAACAATTGAGTCAATGATAAATGTCATCCCAAGTGAAACATGCCACAGTTTTGCAGTGATACATTAAAATATGACAGAGTAGCTTATCGTGCTTCAGTAGAAATAACCTCTAATAAGAAAGGGTATGACTACAAGCTGCAACAGTGCTAGCGTGCTTGCTCACCACATGACCAAATTGATGTTCACCCACAGGTAGAGCCTAATTATATAAACTTGTTGTTTCTTCATAGAAGCCATTTAATTCTATCTTTCTGTTTTGCTGAGTAAATGGAGTACCTTTATCAGAGCTTTTTCCTTACTGCTATCTTAAAGTTTGTTGATTCTAAGTGTATATTTTCTGTAGTTATTTTTGTAATGGCTTCTTGGTTGCTACACAGCAGTTCTCAGTGGTTATAAATCAATTCCTTAAAGCAATTAATTAAAAATTTAAGGCAGTTAATCCAGCCTAAGGCTTCCTAACTCATGGATCACCAGCTGGGTGTATGGAAGCCATCTGGTGTATACTGATTTTTCTTTTTTCTGTTTTTTTTTCCTTCCCCAGATAGATTGTTCAATCAGTCTTTCTCTGAGTGATTCAGGAAATTGGATTTTGTCTAAAATCTATATGAATGTAGGTAAGCGTAGTTAGATATAGATATAGTCTTAGATATAGATGTACAAAGTTGAGAGTTAATCTCACTTGGAAATTATATTTCATGTTATCATAGAAAAACATATTATTGCAGAATATTTCTTTAGCTTTTTTGTTTTGCTCATTATTCACTTTTCTATGTCTCAGAAAAGTCCACATTTTAAACAACCAGATCTCCAGGACCCAGTGATACTTTAAGAACAATCATGTTGAAAAAGAAATAAAATTCATAGGTTCCATACATTGTCCATATAAGTATATAAACCAAAACGACATCATAAATTTAGCATAAGGACATAATGAAACAATGACAAAAACAGTGTTCAATGTAAACAATACATAATTATATAAGAAGTGCTGTTGCAATTGTGAGATGATTGTCATTTACTATAAAATCACTACTATGGATATATTAAAAAGGTAGAAAAAATATATGGTAATAAAAGGAAAAGTTCCATCTTTCATTAGAAACCTGACAGTTGTAAAATTACCATCTCTCCCTTTCCTCAACATATGAACAATCTGATTAACACACACACACACACACAACACACACACACATCCTTTAGCCCATGTGACAAAATCAAATCATAACCAAATACCTTTATTAAGGCTCCATTTTCTAACTATAATAATTAAAAATTATTTAAGATACATTGATCTTATAATTATTTTTCTTTACAGACAATCTGAGATCTCATTATTGGTAGAATTGACTTGTTTACTGTATTATTTAAAACTTTATTTCCCATTCATTGGAGAATGTGTTATTAAATTTGACAATTATGTTTCTAGGCTGATGAGCTAAGTATTCACATATTCTCTATAACCAGCTAGGCCCTCAAATTAAAAAAAGATAAAAGAAAATAAAAATAAAAATATAGTTGTGCATTTTTAGTGATAAAATACTAAAAGTTGTAATTTTATTTATTTTTATATTCATGGGCATGTATACTTATGCATGATTAAATGAAATTTATAAGGAAAAGGACAAGTTTTTTGTGATTTGTCTAGATTCCTTATTGGAAAACATTAATAATCATTGGTTCTAAAGCTTATTGCCTATTAATCACTATTTTAGATTCCTTACATGTTCTCATTACAATAATTCAACAGTTTTGTCATCACAATTTGGCCAATAAGGAAGCTAAAACACAGAGAAGGTAGGTAACTACAAATTAAGAGCTTTAATCCTAATAATCAACTTCTAGAATCCCTCATTTTTATCTGTATTCTGTCATTACTCTTAAATATTCTTCTTATATCTATGCCAAACTATATTACATGCCAGTTTCATATAATTAATCATGTAGTTCTTCCTTTACGCTTTTCTAACCGTTCAGTCAATAATGCTACAGGATGAAGAATGTTGATGAGTATTTTCCACATTGCAGGACAAAGGGCAGAACCTCTCAGGTGGCCTCATTTATTTTACTAACATTCCTGTTGTACTCTCCTTCTGAAACCAAGAACACTATCCAAAAAATTACAAAATGTTCAAAGGTCAACTGGTGAGACTAATGCTTTATTTTACGAGAATATGAAAATCTGTGATATATAATCTTGCAAATTCACTATATTATCTAGGGATCAATAACCTATTTGCACAATGAACGTTAAATAAAAACTGTGAATATGTCACATAAACCCACAGTCAGGTAAGGGAAAATTCCTTGTTGAAATGTTAGCTACATTTTGGGCATCAGATGCCTAGAAACGGAGGGAAAATGAGATACTGTTCTCACTTAATCGTATGAGTGGAATGTTGTTAATAAGGACAGGGATAGTGTACAAACTTAGTTTTAACTTAAGGCCTTTTATTGTTATTAGTATTGTTCTTATTCTTCTATTCTTTCAAATAAATAAATTCTAGATACAAACTCATGGAATAAGAACATAATGTTCTTTATTTCATATTTGTTTAAGTTGATAATCAAATGATTTATATTTAAAACTTCTGAAGCCATTAATATTGAAGTTTTAATGACTTTTTTATTTTAGAATATTCTCACGATTATTTCCATTTAATTCATAGAAAAGATTATGATCAAGTTAATTTTTTAAAAACACTTGGGTTAAATGTATATTTTATGCAAGTTTTCTATAAAAGATAAAGTATATTGACAGCTTATACAATATGTAAGTAGTGAAAAAAGGGAGTTTAATTTTTGAATCATTTTCTTTAGATTTTCAATTTGTGTTATAATGCTTTTCCATTTTTTTCTTTCTGTATTTTATAGTTTTGCTTTTCTATAAATAAACTATTGACATTTGTTATTAAATTTTATATGATAAGATTGGAATTGTTCCTAACCTATGTGAGACATTTTTGATAGTCTTCTGTCAACTCACCTCCATCACCATGTCTGACCTTTGAAGGGATAGCACTTTTCCTTGCTTTTGAATTAGTTTGGATGTGATTCTAATACAATTATTCAATCACTGCAAGAGACACTAAAAAGACCCAAAGAAGGCATCAAGAATTATTTATGAGTAATTCTAAAGCTCATAGTTAAGCAGCTTCAGAGTTTGGAAGAATAAATGTGGTATTTATTAATTGAATTTTCATGCCAATGGGATACAAATCATTGACAAGAATCTCAGTGCAAACATCAGTCTTCAGCTGCCATTAAGAAAATGCTGAGTACTGATTTCCTGACTATAGTCAGTTATAACAATATTCCCTGGATCAACTTCCTGTCAGAAGATGCCACTGAAAAACCAAAACAACAAAGATAAACTCTTCTCAATGGGAAATGATTTTTCTGTGAACTCAATAATGAATAACATTTAACTTTGCAATGTCTATGAAGTAGTAATACAACGGAACACAGGAATTGAAAACAGAACTCTACTTTTTCCTGCTCAAGTTTATTTTTCCTTCAAAATAATTTCTATTTAAATATTTTCTTTCAATTTCAAATGTGAACAGTTTCAGATTTTAATGGAAAGACCCTCTGCAAGCCTCAAGAACACTCAGCCTCTTTTTCAGGATTATTAGGAAATGTGATCATCTTACTTGTTGGAAGATTTATGGACATGCTTATGTGAGAAATATGATTGGCCCTGATAGGGTTTTACTTTGCTCTTGATGGAGGTCCTCGATAGGCCAAGGTGCAAGGGTTATTGAGTGCTTACAGGGTTCGTCAGCACATTCAATTCTTAGGTTTTGACCTTTGACATTTAAATCATTACTTTTCTCTCATTGCTGGGACAAACACCCAACACTCAGAATTAAAGAAAGAAAGGTTGGGCCTGCAAGATAGCTCAGTGGACCAAGTGCCTGCTTTGGTAAGAGCAGGGACCAGGATTTGATCCCCTGTCTCTCATGCTGCACTGGCCCTACCCCCGGGGGAACACTGAGCTAGAGACAGATCCCAGCATGGTGGTGCATGCCTGTAATCCCAGCGCTGGAGAAGCTGACAACAGGAGGATCACCACAAGTCTGATCTGCATAGTGAGACCCTGTACCAAATACACAGATGAGAAGAAGAAGAAGAAGAAGAAGAAGAAGAAGAAGAAGAAGAAGAAGAAGAAGAAGAAGAAGAAGAAGAAGAAGAACAAGAAGAACAAGAAGAAGAAGAACAAGAAGAAGAAGAACAAGAAGAAGAAGAACAAGAAGAACAAGAAGAAGAAGAAGAAGAGTTTATTTGGCTCACAGTTCATGGAGGATTCTTTCAGTCCATATTCAGCTGGCTCTGAGGTAGAGTGGCATATGGCAGAGGGCAGATGTTCATGGTGAAAGACAGCAAAGAACAAAGAGAGGAGCAGCAGCTGCTGCTGCGGCCAGCAAGGCTCTCTCCCTTCCTTATCTTGTATGCACATTACCCACCCCCGGGCAGCTGCAGTTTTTACACCATAATCCCAGCAAGAATGAATCAGAAACTCTAGAAACCACCCCAATGACTGCATGAGGCTTTAGGGGGATGAGTCACAAACCATAACAGACATAAACAGAAGATTTTTTCATTTATGTCTTTTTCCTATTGGGCTGCTACACAAGATTTAATTTGAAACAAATGTTGATAACTTTTCCTTTGTATTTGTTTTATATAATACCTTTACTAAAATATAATTTATATATTGTACAATATACCCTTTTAAAGTGTGCAACTGTGTGGGCTTTAGTAATCTCAATAGGGTGCAACTATCATCACAATGAATTTTACATTTTATTACCTCCAAATGACACCCTATATCTATTAACAGTTTCTCTTACTGCTCATTAAAACTGAGATCTTTGAATGATATTTGCTAACAATTCCTGAAAAATGAATGACTAAGAATTTCCCTTTCCTGTGGTAGTGAGGTATAATTAAAAAAATACAGAAGGGCGAGTTCTAGAATATTGTGCAATGACTTTCTATGGCCCTGTGGTAGGCCAGTACCAGTACTTGCAACTGGTGGCAGAAGCCTGATCTGAGATTTGCTGTGAGTGATACCGAGTGCTAGTGTAAACCAGTACTCAGCTACTTCAACTCTAACTGCAACTGATACCCATTTTGAAGTAGGGAGGGCTTCTATGTCTAGGTGTCTATCAGAATAAGATCTCTGACCACATTTCCAAGCATGCATTGCCTTTAGCCTTCTTTAAACATTTTTATTTCTACTTTGAAATCCTAAGTAAGAACGATTGAAAATATTTCCTTCTTTACAACAAAAGGAATCTGACTTTGATTAGACTCTAGGTTGGCATCAGATGCAGAGCAGCTTTGGCCACTGATGACAGTGTGTAGGGGTATGTGAGAGCACTAGAAGGAAGATGGAATGATTCACGACAGATGAACGTTTTTCCATTTTTCTTCAGAATGTACCAGGGGTATAAAGTAAACTAAGATTCTGAGGGGGAAGGACACACATTGAGACATTGGCCATGAGACCTTATAGAGATTTTTAAAAAAATCTATACAGAAGGATCTGTCCAATTTAGTATTTATGTTTATTTCTCATATGTATATTCATATGTATGTATATATTACTTGTACATTTTATATATGTATATAGATGTGTGTATATATACATATATATGGATGGATGTATACTTCTTCATAGCTCACTGCTCATCCCTATTCCTCTAATTTAAATACTAACAGGATCAAAAGGTGTGTAGCTGAAATATAAGATGAATATATTCTTTGTGTGCTTAAAACTAGGCATTCACATTACCGAAATCTTGGCTGGAGGTGGGATGTGGAGATAAGAAATAAAGGAATGATTAATATTACAGAGAAAACAAGTCTACAAATATTGGCTGTGGAGCACACCAGATGTATGCAAAGGGTTCACAGCAAAGAGAAGAAGTGAAGCTTTGAAGGAAATCAAGTAAAAATCACACAGCACCAAGGTGTGAAGTATGACTCTTCACCAGACCTTGGGCTAATGCACTTACCACAGACTGAGCGGAGGTATGAGGTCCTGGGTACTGGCTGTAGCCAAGGAATAGGGCAGAGGTTAGAGAAGACTTTGTGCCTTAACATATTCGCCCTGTGCCAAACTTGGAAATTACTCCAGGTTATGAAGCTCTGTGTTATGCATAGTTGTAGAGGGTCTGACTCCAGGTCTAAGTTATGTCTACATTTATTGGACAAAGGTAAGGGTTGAAATTCTGCTAAATGAGTGGAGAAAATGAAGTTGATGATATGTGGAACACAGCAATTAGAAAAAAGCTCATTATCTTTCTGTAAATTCACTGAAATAGAGTGGCATCATTTTAAATAATACAGTTTACTTAAGAAGTAGTAACATATGCTTTAAAACAAGTCCAGTAAGCCTACTTGAAGTTCTCTCTGTCCTGTATTTTCTAAACGTTTGGCCAGAAAAGCATGTGGTACCATCACGTGTCACTCTGAAAATCCCTATTGATGAACTTGCCATACTTCAGGCAATTAACATTTTGATACAAACACACTGATGTACTTTTTTCCATAGAAATTAATGCAAAAATTTTGAAAGGAATTAAAATTATTTCTTTATTTTATATAACAAGTTAAATTATAATTTTGACTAAGAAATAGTTGAATTGTTAACTTTACAGATACAGTTTTGTCTAGCTTATTTACAGTGCCATCTCTCCTGCTAAACAAGTTACCTATATGTCCCAATTCTATTTCTAGGCTTTTAGTACAAAACATATGCAAATGTCCTTCTTGATTAATTGTAAAGCTTGGATTCATAGGTCAGTGCTTTACGTGAGGAGCAGATTGCTTTTAAACATTTGTAATTCACTATTGATCACTGTTAAGTTCTTTGCCACTTCACAAAAAAACACTTTGGTATGGTTTTTGAGTGATTTTATCTTTTTTTTTTTTTTTTTTTTGCGGAACTGGGGATTGAACTCAGGCCCTTGCACTTGCCAGGAAAGCGCTTATTCCACTGAGCCATCTCCCCGGTCCTATTATTAATATTGCAGATGTGCCAGTTATATTTGTGCTGTATTTGACTTGTTTATGTTTAATCTTCCTTAACTCCAACCAAATTTACTATACTCTAATAAAACTTGCTTCTTCCTAATACTGTGAATAATAATCCCAGAAGAATTTATATGCATTTGTTTTTCTGGCATGTTTTATTTTGTATTGTATTACTGTTAGGGAATCTATCATATTCATAAGTATGATTTTTATCTATTTAGCATTTGCAAGTAACTTTTGAGATTTCAGAAATTTCTAATTCAATTAAAGCACATTACATTTTGTGGCTGTCAAAAGGACTGCCGGCTAAGAACCTTTGTCTAAACAATAAAGACTTGACAGGCTGAGGTATTGAAGCTGAGTTTTCAGGAACTTTTCATCAATGCCCACTCAGTGTTCTTCTGGGATCGCAGCAAGGAAAGGTGAGATGAACAGAAAAGAATGTTAGCACACTTGTGTACAGAACACCAGTGCTCCCAAACGACTAACATGATACATCAAAGTTCAGATTGCTAGATGTCAATTCATGAAGAATAAATAACTCTTGACAGATGGAATAAATGACAACAAAACAAACAAACAAAATAAGCTTCACAATTAATCTAGACATGCTGCACATAGAGAACTTCCAGGCTACTTTTCAGAAAGTGGAAATGAAGGGGAAAATATTTGTCATGCATTCTGTGTTAAACTGATGGAGATCAGGATAGATGGCAATCGGCGAAGCTTGCTTGCATTAGACAGTGCACCAGAGAAAAGAGTAACACGAAATTCCAAATGTAAGGGACTCTTCCTTAAGCTTTAAACTGATATTGATCATCATTTGTGTGTAAGGAAGGTACCCGCTGTGTTATCAATGTCGGTGTTTTTCTCAAATTCATATGTTGGCACTCCAACCAAAATGATAGTATTAACATGTGGAGACTTTAAAAAGTGAAGAAGGCTCCTTGCTTATGTATATGACGAATGCTCTTCCTAGTGGCTCCAGACAATATCCTTTTCCTCCTTGCTATGTGAAGACACGTGGAATCACCATCTCCCACGTCACAGGTCCTCATCTGACACTGACACTGACACTGTTAGCCCCTTAATCTTGAACTCCCCAGACTCCAAAAATATGAATAATAAATGTGCATCAATTATAAATGTACCAGCCTAGATTATTTTGTTACAGCAGGCTAATGGAACAAGAGACCGTGCCAGGACTGAAAAAAGAAAAAAGGAAATCTAAAAATAATAGAAGATACAGGGCTAAGCATGTAGCAGTTCTCAGCAGTTCTCAGAATAATACAGGTACTTTCCTTATTATACAAATCTCTGAAATATAATTTGCTTTTTTCGCAAAATAATAAAAATTTATTGTGCTGTTATTATACATGGAAAGGCAAAATGCATGTGAATGCTATAAAAATTAAAACAGGGGCTGGAGAGATGGCTCAGTGGTCTAAAGCACCTACTTGGAACA
>NW_004524697.1:5673409-5674864 GCF_000260255.1 Octodon degus | reverse complement strand
GTGCACAGAGAGCGAAGTTAAAGCAACTCACAAGGAAGGGAGTAATTAAATCTGCTATAGTACTGAGCAACAGAAAAATTAGAAGGATGTTAAAACATTCCATACACATTTAAAAGTTAAGCATTTAAGAAAAATTGAAATTATACAAATGAGTAAGATGTATAATACACAGGATTAGGTTAATAGGCTAGATTTGCAAAAGAAAAGACCACTGCAATAGATAGATGTTCTTAAAAATAGAACACAGAGGGAAACATGATAGAAAGCTCACAAGTTGTGAAATATCTTTAAATAGCCTAAATTGTAAGTAATTAAGTCCACAGAACAGATGAGGGGCGAATAGAAAAAGTATATGAGCAAAGAAGGAAATTAATTTAAAATTGAAGAACCCACATAGGAAATTCAGTGAAACCCAAGCACTGAGAACATAAAGAAAATTATACCAAGGCTCCTCATAATCAAATTAATATGGAAGATTCAAATAAATTCTTGACAGCAGCAGTGGAAACAGGTGCTTTACTTTCTAAGGCACAGACCTGAAGACTGATTTCTGGCTGTAGCCTATGACAACTGAGGAAATGATGGAATAACACCTTTAAAGGAAGATAAACTCATATTAGTTTCATAACTGACAGAAATGTCTTTTAAAAAAATGACACTTTAAGGGAAAAACAATTGAAAAATTTCATTACCAGCAGTATAACATTACAGAAAATATTAAAGGATTTTTTTAACGCAGAAAGGAGTAGCAGATTAATATCTTTTTCTATACAAGTAAATGTAAAGCACTGGAAACTTTTAAAATAGGAGACTAATACAGGTATTTTCCTTATTATACAAATCTCTAAAATATAATTTCTTTTTTCACAAAATAATAAACATTTATTGTGTTGTTTATTATATATGGAAGGCAAAATGCATGTGAGGGCTATAAAAATTAAAACAGTACATTATTGGCATAAATTTAGGTAAATAAAAATAGAAAAATAAATCTAATGACAAACAATTTTATGGGCAACTGATGTTTACAAAGACACAAAAGAAATGCAGTATAGAAATTACCTCTTTTTCAGCAAATTTTATTAGGTCGCTTGGATCTGCATTTACATTATACGTTTACTATGTGCAAAAATTTAAAGTACTCTATAAAGCCAGAAAATATCAAGGAAAAGGTACATGAGAAAATTCTGTCTACTCTGGCTTAGGCACTGTATCAATCCCCGTTCTAAAAAAAAAGGTATAAACCATAAAAAGTAATTATTGTTCTTTAACCTTGTATATAGTATTGATTGCTAGAATAAACACACATATATATCCCTCATTTGATAACTATTTTGTCTTCAAAATGTTCAATTATAGGTTTCCCATTGAGGCCCACCTTTAATATCTTAATTTCAGCTTCACGCTACCCTATATCTCTTGGTATTTTTCTTTTTAAATTAATTTTATTGAGAA
>NW_004524697.1:5653943-5673239 GCF_000260255.1 Octodon degus | reverse complement strand
TCAGCAAAATATTCCAAAATAATCCAGTAATCCACAATAGTAGTGGGTTATTCACAGGACTGTCAATGTCCGAATGTGTTGACTTGAGCCTTGCACAGCTCTGCACATTAACATGGCATTACTTTTCATACCTTGTTTCTACACTTTTCTGCTGGAGGAATGAGACCAAGATAAAGGAAGACCTATATATCAAGAAATAAAAAGGGCTGCAAGGATAGCCAACTTTTTGATCCTAGCCTTTCTAAGTCAGTGAGGACTTAGGACAGGAGAACCTATACTTGTACATCATTTAACTCAGTTGTGTTCCAAATTTTCTGATCAAGGAGATTATGGGGCCACAGAGGAAAGTTATTGATGATTTAGTGTACCTAAAGAGAGTCTCACGGAGAGAAAATATTCTCTCAGGCTCTCACAGAGAGCAAACTGGTCAAGCAGTGGCCATGACTCATCCATATGACTGACACTGACAAAAAGATCTACAAAGTGTGGTATAGGATTTTGGGATAAGTATTCAGGGGATTTGACTGACTTTGTCTGATAAAAAAGTTACATTTCTTGATATATAGGTATTTTCCAACAAGTACTTGCTCCATATTTTCCATAATACTTATGCCCTATAGCTTACCACTGAATTTGTCTTTTAGCTATGTATGTATGTATGCTTTATTTCATTTATAATTTCATTAAACTGTGATGTTCACAAGAAATTTCCTGGTAAATGCTCAAGAAATGTTTGTGAAAAAATGACGAGAGGCAACTGGTTAAAAATATCAAATTTCATAGTTTATTGTCTTTGGGGAATAGGAACTAAGATGGAAATAGCACAGTACCATGCTGGCATATGTATATATACATAAGGTGCTTCATTTTTTTCCTCCAACTTTTTTATGTAATTGTGTAGATATAAATTACAAACAGAAATTCATTAAGATACATGTAATCATTTAATTGAAACTGATAATCTAGTTTCTCTAGTTTCTTTATTTGACATTCAAATGCATTATGCATACGTTGGTTGATTTCTTTATGAGCCCCATGATGGAATAATACAAAGTTGAATTGGAGAACAGTACATAAGGTGTTTTGAAAACCATTTGATGTTTAATTTATATAAATGATTCTTCTAACTTCTACAATGTCATTTTCGATCATAGGATGATGATATTATTATGTACAGTTAGTTGCATCATGTATTTGTCCCACAGACTGGGATTCCTGGATAGAAGGTTCAGTTTAGAAGTCTCATTTGAGCTTATCTAAGGAATAATTATCATTTCTGAGAAAGCCATCTTCAGTAGTTATCATATCTTTATTACCCAAACTGGAAGCATTAGAGGATGCCAAGCTATCTGCTAGACATTACTGCAAATGACAGGTAAATAGAAAGTTCTTCACATAAAGTCAGATGTTAAGTCAAACTTTTATGACTCCTATAGTCAGATATTTTGTACTATAGTTGTGTATGGTATCAATAAGATAAAATTTTAAGAGAAGAAAGAGATATTAGATATAGTCAAAACTCTTATTAGCACTTTAGAGAGTAAAAAGAAAAAAAAAAGGTATGAAAGTGGGTAATGGCTAGGGCCTATGTCATTCAAACTGACCATTTTCAACACATCAATTCATTTGTTTCCAAATCTTCAGACTCTATTTATTCTTTCTGGTGTACATATACAGAAATTGTGCTGAAAAAATTAATGTACACAAATGCTGTTTTCTTTCTAGGCAAAATAATTAAGCAAAATGCATTATAATCATGGAATTATTTCTCTGAATTTGAAAGTTGTATAATTATGAAACAAATATGCTCACAAATGTCTCAGGTTAATGAATTGTTTCCTTTTCCAACTTATATGTGTTATCTGAGAAGTGTCTTGGTAATTAACAATGTAAAAATTTTAAAAGGAACTGACATTACTGCAATCAAGCTTTTCATTACAAGGTGGAGAGAGGAGCACAAATGATGCCCCCATTACTCCTGACCTGCTGGAAGTGATGAGGCATCCAGGCTTCCATGGTGAGAAAGAAAAAGTCCATACTAACAGCAGAATGTTTTTCAGGAAGTTATACCTCACAAGTCTCTTTTTAATTATGTAAACATTTTTTCCAATGTAGATATTCAAAAGCAATTTCTGTAGCACACATCTGTATTCAAAAATACACACAGTACAATAAGCAACACAGAATTGTAGGATAAAGTAGGTACTTCATTCTTATGAATAATAATGAAAATGGCTTTCCAAACTGGACGAGATGATGCAGCAGGTAGGAAACTTACTTCTCATCTTGGTATTCTCTGAACTTCTAGTGTTTTCTTACAATTTCAGTCCTCTCTGGGATCTGTAACTGTCAGTTTAGGCAACTGATTTCACAACATGAGCTGCAGTCCTTGAGTTTCTAACGCTAAGGCCCAGTCTGCTTGTTCAACCAGCACATGCAAATGCTGCTGTCTGTCAAGTTGTTCCTTGTGAGAGAACGCAGCCTGTTAGCCAGCCCACTCGGCTTTGGAAGACTGGGTTAGCTTTCAGGTATGTAACCTTTTAGTTTGGAGAACTGGATTTGAGAGGTACAAATGAAGTTAAATTCAGGGCATGTTGTTCTGAAATTTACTTTTTAAATATACACAAAAGTTGTTAAGTCCATGAGGAATGTTTCCTTCTATCTATTAACATGCTCCAGTTTCCCCTATTGGTGACATCTTATGTCACTAAGGGATATGATATGTGTCAGATAAACTGCTAACTTTAAGAAGTTGCAATTAATTTGACCAAATTGGGATTTCACCGTTTATTCATTAATGATTATTTCATTAATGATTCATTAATGTCTTGCTATGGGAAGCATCTAGGGAATCTCTATTGTATTTAGTTGTACTGCCTTCTTATTCTTTTCTGGTCTGTGACAGGTTCTAAGTCTCTCTTTTAAGACCTTGATTGCTTTGAGGAACGCAGGTTGGTTATTTTGTAGAAAGTTCCTTAAGTTGAAATGTCTTACATTTGTTTTTCTTTTCTTTTTTTTTCCTTTTTTCTCTTTCTTTCTTTCTTTCTTTCTTTCTTTCTTTCTTTCTTTCTTTCTTTCTTTCTTTCTTTCTCTCTCTCTCTCTCTCTCTCTCTCTCTCTCTCTCTCTCTCTCTCTTTTTTTTTGTATTTTAGGGATGAGTCTAAGGGTGTTCAGGGTCTCACAACTAGATCGGACTTAGTGATCCACCTGTTTACAGTCTCCCAATAGCTGGGATTACAGGCCCTTACCACCACACCCATTCTCAATTGCAGTCTCAGCGCGTCCCTGGGGAAGGGATGGCACAGCAGGTCCAGGGATCAAACCCCAGAATCCCCTGAGCTATTTGGCTGGTCCTTTGCATGATTTTTATGATTTGTTGTGTTTTATGGTCTTTTGGTACAGCATTACAAAAGGAGAATGCCTTTTCATTTTCATCACCCTAAAATTTCTGCTTTAAATCATTTTTAATTTTTTATATGTTAAAGAGAATAAAAATAGTAAAAAAATAGAAATTTCTAAAAATAGAAATAGAAATAGAATTTTATTAAACAAAGTAATAGGAATTCAACAAGATTGTTATGTTGCATAATGTCATCTTCAAATTAGGTGTATTGATTGCCAAATAGAAGCATGCAAAATTGGTAAAAAGAAAAAAGTTATAAGAAATTAAAAAGGGGAAAAAAAAAAGAAATTAAAAAGGGGAAGAAAACAGTAAGCATTAACTGCTCCTTTCAATAGGCAGAAATTAGCAGTACAATTATCTAAGCCATCCTGTATATATTCATAAATATATCTTTTTTTCCTTTCTTCTTTTTTTCATTTGTCCTTTTCCACATTTCAGTTGTTCCTTCTCTTTGAACGGATTCTTTCCTTTTAACAATATCTGTTGTTCCTATCAGATTTGATTTACTCTTTCAGATTCTTGCCCTAATGAGACAATACAATGTTTACACATGCAGGTCTGATTTATTTCCCTTCTGACTATGGTCCCTAGTTCTATCCATTTACCTATAAAAGCTTTGAGTTTATCTTTTTTATAGCAGAATAATGCTTCATTGTGTAAGACTACTATTTCTTTTTTACCCATTCCTCAATGGGCATTTGAGTTGTTTCCAAGATTTAGCTATGACAAGTTGTGCTGCTATAAACATGGTTTCACAGTTGTGGTATGACATTTTCAGTTCTTCTGGAAAAATATCCAGGACGGAGATAGCTCGGTTGAGTGAGACCTTTAATTCTCATTTTTTGAGAAATCTCCACACTGATTTCCATAGTGGTTGTATCCATCCACACTTCCACCAACAGTGGAGAAGGGTTCCTTTTTCTCCACAACCTCTCCAGCATGTTATTGGTTGACTTCTTAATGATGGCCATTCTTTAAGGCATAAGATGGTATCTCAGTATTGTTTTAATTTGCATTTCTTTTTTAAAAAGTATATATTTTTTTGGTACAGGGTCTCCCTATGCAGCTTGGACTCATAGTGTTCCTCCTCTCTCAGCCTCCACAGTGCAGGGATTACAGGTGTGCACCACTACACCCAGTTTTAGTGGCTAGCATAGTATAGTTCTGGCATGCAATACCCGGGATTGAACCTGCCTCCTTGTGCTTGCCAGGCAGGCACTTAGACTGCTGAGCTATCCCTCCAGCCCCTTAATTTCCATATCTTGAATGACCAATAATGTTGAGCATTTTTTTCATATATTTATTTGCATTTTGTATCTCTTCATTTTATATCTCTTCATTTGTGAAGTATATTTTTTCAATCACTATTTTTTTCTTTGCTTTTTAAATCATTATTTATTTATATATTTGGCATAGGGTTTCACTACACAGCTTGGATTCACAGTGATCTTCCTAGGCATCTGTAAAAGGACTAGACCACTGAGCTGTCTCTCCAGTCCATCTATCACTATTTTGTATTCTTTAAAAATAAATGTGCACTCCAGCTTTCTGTAACTATAATGAAATACATGAATTAATTAACTTGTAAAGAAAAAAGAAACATTTGTGACCTCACAATTTAGGTCTCCCCCTTCCAGGGTTAATTGATTTCCTTGCATTGAGTGTGTGGCAAGGAAGCAAACTGTAGTGGGAGTGTGTTGGGAAGAAAAACGATTCAAATCAGAAGGAAGTGTGAAAAAGCAAAAGTCAGAGCCCTGCTGCCCCCTTCTAGGGCATGTGCTATGTGATAACAGGATAGATCACTAGGCTGGCTTCTCAAAAGACTGTCATTTCTCAATCATGCTATTCCAAGAACCATCCCTTTAACATGAGCCTTTTGGGGAACATGAATATCAAAATATAGCAGCATCCTTCATGCATACATAAATTTCTATAACTAATGGGAGTGACAGTCTTTTACAGATGCCTAATGCTGAAAATAGCATTTCTGCAACTAGTTACTATTGAGTCATTGAGGGAATTAAAATCCCACAGGAAATTATGAAATAAAAATATCCTGACATTGATAACTGAGAGTAACTTCCTCATATGACAGCTGCCTAGGACCCCAGAGAATTGGGAGCATGCCCTCAGTGAAATCGTGACCATGAACTTCCAGCTCCCAGAACTGTGAGAGATACATTTGTGTCGTTTAAGCCACCCAGTGCTTAGGATTTTGTTACTTGGCATCCTGAACTGAGACAGGATCTGCAAGGAGTAAAACTTGGGAAGATGTACAAGGAGTTTACTTTCAGCTCCTTGGAGGTGAATTAGGTTAGATCCTTGTGTTACACAGAAACATATCCGTAAAGGGAGATGCCTGGGCAGGTAAATGCTGCTTGTGACTATTTTATTATGAATGTCCTTTGCTTTAGCTTTAAAGTTCTCCAGGGGGGATGAGCTACAGCCCAGGGCTTTTCAAGCTGCTATAATCTTTTTATGATTTAAACAACAGGAAAGCAAAATCATTTTAAATTGAATTGTTTGAAGACACATTTCCTTTAAGCTGAATAAAATCACCTCCCACCAGGAATGGAATTAACTAAAGATGCATATTCTCTTCAGGATAATTTTTACTCAGTAATATTTTAAACAATGCCTAAAATGTCCTTATAGTATCAATAAATGTCAGTCTGAGTTAAAAGCCTAGCTAGGTCACCAACTACCTATGATTAATTATTAGTAGTAAATATTATACAATATTTTAGTTTTTAAAAGATTTTACTGTCTTGGTCTCCTCGTCTGTCAGTGTGGATCATGGTGTCACCTACTTCTAAGTGTTGATGGGGTCATTAAATGGGCAAAATATCGAGCACACAGAGAATATACTAAATACTCATTCATGTTAGTTGCCATGGCTTTGCCTCTTCCACATTTTAATAGTAACACATTTTAATACCCATCGTGGGCCCCAAGGACATTGTCCAATATCCTAATTTTGTTTATTTTAATAAATGCTCTTTTTACTTGAGAGACTGTTATCAGAATACATGTTTTCCCTTTCCACTCAAAAAATATATATCTATAGTACTTAGGGTACAGGTACTTGATAATCAGAATAATTTGCTCTAAAATCACTGTCTTCTCATTTGCAGATCTAACATTTTAGAGACAGGAGATGAGAAGCCATTCTGTCACCAAGAGCTGCTATTTTTGTAAATCCCAATCCTGATCAATAGTAGACTTTTATGCTTTGTATAAAGAGTTACTTTCATAGTAGAACATTCTATCACTTCACTATTTCCTACAGATCATCTACAGAATATTTTCTTCTGCTCCTCCATTGTAAGACTATGAGAAGGTGAGCTGTTTGATAGCTAATGAGCTGTTCAGTTGTATGAGTAAGATTAGAGGCCTATGAGCAGCTTTGTGTTCTTTACCATGTGAAAAAGCAGAGAAGAATCAGCACTATACAACCCCATACATACTTACTAAAGTAAAAGATCTCTGTCTCTGTTTGTGTCTGTGTCTGTCTGTCTGTCTGTCTGTCTGTCTGTCTGTCTGTCTGTCTCTCTCTCTCTTTTACTATCTTTACCTATATATTCTCAGATTTAGAAAGACTTATGATTTAGATCTTAATTATCATTTTAAGTTCCATATGCTAAAGACTTACTGGAAGCCTGGGACACTATTGGGAAGCAGTTGATACTTTGGAGGAGAGTCTCAGTAGGATGTTAGGTCACTGGGTCATGCACTTGAGGGGATTTTAGGAATGCAACCTTTCCCCTTCTCTCTCTGATTTCCTGCTACCCTGAGGTGCACAGCATTGCTCCATTATATGATCTGCCAAGATGTTCTGCCTTTCACACACCCCCAACTGTGGAGTCTGGCAATTGTGTGCTGAAACCATGGTCCAAAATAAGCCTTTTGTTTTTATATGTTGAAATGTTATTTATTTTCTATTAATGATAGAAACAGAATTTTTATTTTCATATGAGGGTGTGCTCTATAAAAATTTATTAAGGTTAATTTGAATGATAAATGGAACCATATTAAAGCATCTAGTAGACAATTACTATTTCAGTAAACTAGAGAATGTTAACCAGTGACAAGTTATTTGTTTAGAATTTCCAGCACCTATTCTGGTCCATATAAACCCAGAATCACTTGTTGCTTTGTTATTGATAAGATATTATGTGCTAGAAAGTATAAAATATATTTTTCAAAGTTAACTTTATCTCCTCTGTGTTAACATTGTAGAATGTTTCATACACCCTTTGATTTCACCTTGTCTTCAATCGTTTGAGTGCCTAAAAAATGCACATATTATTGAAACTATAGTTTTGATAAATTGGCACTTAACATGGATTATGTGAAACCATAATTAAAGTCTATGAGTATGATTTTGTGCATTAAAAAGAGCCAGAATAGTAGCACAAACCTGTAATTCCAGCCCAAACTACATAGGAAGATCCTGTTTCAAAATCAATAAATAAAATAAACTTTTAAAGCCAAGAGTATGAACCCTGTGTTATGTTGTATAGAAGACAGGCATAAAACATAATTAGAAAACATGTAGCTTATATTCCACAATGAAAAGTATAAAACACGGGAAGGTAGTCCAGACCTCAATATTTTCTTCAAAGCTTCTGTTTTAAATGTGATTATTCATGCTTCAGCTAGAAGTGCTAAGACTAAGAGTCTTATTTTCTTAAAAGGTGTGTGTATCTGAAAATGAGATTACACGGATCTATTTGCTTTGTGTGAGCCATTCCTGGGATGGACTCGATTGTCTGCATCCTCGCTGCTTTATTGACAGCACCTTCTCTTTGCTCAGAATCTGTTTCTAATTACTTGGTCACTGTGCAGCTTTGTAGGTTTCTCCCTTCAAAAACTGTCATCTGCCTTCCTAATGGGTACTTCTGAGCTATTAGGAAAGAGGTCACAGCCATACAGTCATCCTGCTCTTCTTCACTCTGCCTTTATGGTACCTAAACCTTTTGTTCTGTTCACTCCTCTTTGATTTTTGCCCAAAGTTAATTTGCATTAATAGTTCTTCAAGCCTTAGATTTGAATACCCTGCCTTAGAAGAAGAACAAACTTTGTCTCAAGGAATGATGTAGCAGAAAATAAATGTTTCAGTTTAAGAGTTTTATATAATATAAAAAATGTGAAGGAAAGGGATGCCAACTTCTTCCTCTTCATAACCTTATAAATTAAAATACTACATTGAAAAGGTTTTAAAACTTGTTATAGTTCTTTTCTCTAAGGCGATCACGTATATTAATGATTAGAAGAACAATAACTGTGTAGATTTTTGTGTTTGTGACCTCATTTGCTACTGTACATATTTATGTTGACAAGAGAAAATTAGGCACATATCAATCCTGTTATTTTTATTGACTATCAAATATTTACATGCCAGAAAATGAGAATGAAAAATTAGCTTGCAGTCAACATAATTGCAAATGTATGTAAAATATAACAATATTTGAAGTGCTGGGTAAAGAACTACAGTAAAATGATAAAGATAATTGTTAAAGTACCACATATAATATAAAGTAATACTATTATGATTTTACTTAGTAAGATTCAAATAAAAAATTACACTTATAAAATCTATAAGAAAGGGGTAGGTAGGCCTTTCTTCAGGTAAATCTTCCAAAATACCTAATAATAAAACTCAGTCATGGAAGTCAGAAAAATTTAAACATAATGGTAGCAAAAACATACTATAAAAAAGGAATTACGAGTGAATCGACAGCTCCATTTCCATCTCTCTCCAGCCAAGGGAGAACAACACTTCTTCAACATGTGATTGCAGATGTCTTTGCTATCTTCATCCCTCACTGGCTCCTCTTAGGATGAACCTAATCATGTATTCTAAACTTGAGCGAATCACTCTCAGAACTCATTGCCTATGCCTATGCTTTTTGCCCCCCTAAATCTTTCCTCCAGAATTCTTTCTTTAAAACATAATTATTATGTGTTTTCTATGTGCTTAGCTACCTTTCGTTTTTCTATTTTCATCTATGTATAATCAATAAGATAATTCAAAAAATTTAAAAACTTAAAATTTTCTGATTAGCATTACTCCTTTTTTTTTTCTCTTTATTTTTGAGGAACCAGGGATTGAACTCAGACCCTTGCGCTTGCCAGGGAAGTGCTTATCCTACTGAGCCATCTCCCCAGCAGCATTATTCTTAAATGCACCAATACCCATGTTATTTTCTCATTTTGGATCCACACAAAATTTAAAACGATGAAATCATCTTTACTTAATGTAAGAATCATTGTTGTTTTGTATTAGAGTTGACATTTATTACTGCATACATTAAATAATAACATGTTCAACATAATTTGCTTATTTTAGTTATTTTTTTCTACCTATTTTCTGAAAGTCATTGTCACAAACCACATTCTAATTATAATACAGTTATTAACCATCTTCACATGAAACTCAACATTATTTCACTGTAATTTAGATTTTCCTCAATTATATTGTAATTTTTATTGCTCATTAATCTCTTTGGATTAATTGCACAGATTTATGACAAGTCTAACAACTGATATTAATTATGCTTATTTAATAACTGTTTAAATTCTTCAGTTATTTTAAGAGCCTCTTCATATGATAAACTTATTTGGGAGCCAGGGACCCAAACTGAGCATGGTAGTGCACATCTGTAATTCCAGTGCTGAGGAGGCTGAAAACAGGAGGATCACTAGAGTCTGACCTGCATAATGACACCCTGTACCAAATATAATAATAATAATAATAATAATAATAATAATAATGCAAATAATTCCAATTGGTTCCCTTTAGCTCTGCTCCATATCTTTTTCTATATGGACCTTAAAAGAGCACTGTGAGAAATGCAATTAACTGGGCTTTGAATATTTAAATATTGGCTCCACGTTTAAAATATAAATTTATTTCAAATTTACAATTTCATAAATTTTGACGTTTACACCATTGATGAGATATATTACACAAGTAAACAAGATGACATCCAACAAGAAAGGAAGTGGGTAGTCAATCGGCAACCAATGGAAAATGAAAATAGTAAAATAACTCTGGTGCTTACAGTTCTATTCCAGTGTCCATATTTTACCCCAGAAGTGTGCTGGGTACAGAGCTGACCTTGGCCTCTATATTTGGGGACAGGGCCTGGTCTTCTGTTGGTGGAGTTCTCCTGAGCCCCACTGGGGGCTCCTGGCTGCGGCTGCAGACACTTGCGCTGATGGCCTCACTGATGACTCTGCCCTCCAAGGCGCCCATGCACCTCAAGCCTGGCTGTTGTCCTGAGTCCCAGGTCATGCTGTGTGTGCTTTCCTCCTCTCTCGGGGCTTACTGTCTTAGAGATAGTGGAGGAAGTACAGAGCACAGAAGAACAATCCTCCAGCGGACCCTGCTGTCCCAAAGCTCTCATTTTTCAAGTCTCCAAAACATAGTCATTTTCCCTGAAAACTGCTTAAATCTGTCATCTTACTTAGGTTCTGCCATTACTCCACACTTTAACATTTTGTAATTCCTTTCGCAGTATTTAGCACATTTTGTATGAATCTATGCACTTTGAGTTCATTTTCTTAATGCCCACCACCACCCTTCGATGGTAATATGCCAACACTTTCCACTGTCAGTGACCATGTTTTTGGTGTCTAAATTCTTGTGTGTATAGAACCATAAATTCTGATCATAGAAATGGAGTTATCATTAATTCATTGAACAGTTAAAATGCTAAAAGAGGTGCCATGTTGATGTCTTTAATGAGGCTGATGTATCAGAAGCCATTGTTAAATTATATTTATTAATGAGAAAAATTTCTAAGTTAAGGGATTTATTACTCTAAGAACTGAGAAAATTATTTCAAAATGGCTAAAATGTAGCTTTAGTCCATTTTGCCAGCAGTTAGAGCTCACACTTTGCTACACTAAACTGTGCACTTGTTCAGAAATTATAGTTTTCCTCATTTTAACTGGGAATAACACTGTTTGATAATTAATAGTGATAAAAGAAAATTATTTAGAAATTGTGGTATATTGCACTGTGTGTATACATTAACCACTCAATAAACATTGTCTTATAGTTAAGGTTTGCTCTTGCAATTTTAACAAATATTTAGAAGTTCTGTATTTTTAAAATTTTGTCTATTCTAAACTATATTCTGAAAACTTCCTACTACTATCCACATTTTTACTACAGCTTTTCTTTTGTTCTCTATTAAAAAGTTTTTCAGTCATGAAAATGATTTAGCCTCCTTTTTTTCTTGCACACTTCTCAAGTTTTTTGCTAACACTTTTTGCAGTGAGACTCCAAAAGTGAATTACGGCTTCATTTTGTTCTCTTTCAGAATGTCATTGTTTGGCTCAGCAAAATGTCTCTGGCTTCTCTTTCAGCACTTTGAAATCTCTACTACTTAAAACTTTTTACTTTCCCAAGACCTTACTTACATCAACTCATTTTAAAATCTTCCTTATAGTCTGAAAATATCAAAAAAAATTTACAGCTCAAAGTTTGAAACTTGCAGTATCGTGCCAGCTTTGAACTGCCTATATTTTTAACTCAAATTCATCCCACATACATACCATGAAGTGTTGATCCTCAAAAATACCTTTGTCTTCTCCAGTTCTTTAGAATTAAAAGCTTTACTTAAAGCTGAAAATGACTTCTTAATTAGCATCTACTAAGTGTGCAATGCAAAATAAAATGCTATGCTCATCGTTCTTGTTAATTCTAGAGTACTGTAAAGAAAATGCCCTTCTCAAAATTCTTCACTTTCTTCAATTTTTAATAACTATAATTAACTTTTAAATACGTATAATAAGAATGTATTCAAGCAAAAAGGTGATTTCTAATTGACATAAATATCTTAAAATCTATCTATAAGCCAATGTTTGAAATTGTAATTCAACATTCACCAAGACAAAATTTTTAAAAAGTAGATAATTTGAAGGATATGGAGGATCTTACATGGTGCATCATATCTTCAAATGGTGTATAATAGATTTATTTTCAAAATTATTCATAGTAAGTTCTAAAATTTTAGTTACTGTTAAATCTTATATATTTTTTGTGCTGCAAACAAGAGACACTGGGTCATTATTCAAATGAAGATTATACAAACACTCCCAAGTATCATAGTTTTTGTAAGTCTTTGAGTGGTTTCGTGAACTGGAGCATTGTGTGTTGGCAATTTCTTTTTTACCAATGTATCACCATTTACTTTTTTTTTTATATTTTATTTATTTTTTAAATTTTATTTATTTATTTATTTGTGTGTGTGTGTGTGTGTGTGTGTGTGTGTGTGGCCAGCTCAGCCCACCAGGGGGTGGGGCTGGCTGGCATGTGGTGCTGGGGATTGAACCGTGGTCCCTTTGCTTTGCTAAGCTTGTTCTAAGTAGGTATCACCATTTACTTTTCACAAGAGGAAAAGTACAATAAAATTGTAATTGCTGTTAATATCAGAAACTAATAATAGCAGATTTGTTAATTTACATAGTTTTAAATGACTACATGAAAGACTTAAAAATATTTTCTGCTTTGAGGTCAAAGTTTGTGCCCCACAGATCAATTGATCGTGAGAGAAGGGCCGATCCTCAGAAACTTACATGTACTGTAGAATCAAGCCTGACAAGTGTGTGATTATTTTACATTCCATGGCAAAAGGAAATTTTAGTTAACAGGTAAAATTAAGCTTGCTAATTAATTTACTTTAAAATTTAAAAAAATGGATTAGGTAGTTAGCCTAATGTATTTAAAGGATCTTTAGAGGTGGAAGATGGTACCAAAGTAACTGTGAGACAAATGTGATAAAAGAAATACTCCCTATGATTTCTGGTTCTGAAGGTGAAAGCAGCTACCAACCAGGAATTCAGGAAGTCTCTGGAAACTGGAGAAGAGAGAGCCACAGCTGCTCCTGTTTCTCCAAAAGGGGAACAATCCCTTCACAGTAGCTTGATTTCAGCACTCCTGAGCTCTAGAATTGTAAAAGAATATATTTGTATTGTTTAAGCCACCAAGCTTGTGGTAATTGGTTACAACAGAAATATGTAACCAACACAGAGATCTTGAATCACTTGTAATTGCTGATTAACAAGAACTATTTAATTTTTTAATATTATCTTTACAGTTCAGAGCAATGATATAAGGCCTGAAGCATGCTAGGCAATTGCCCGGACACCTAGTTAAGGCTCTACTCAGAAGACGTATCTTAAACCCACAAGTGCTTGAAAAATTATCATATTCAATGCTCTCATTTGTCAGGTGAGAGGAGTAAAAATGGTTATAATAAATGAATTAGCATCTTATTTTTTTCAAAATGATCCTAATAACTTTGCAAGTAAATTACAAACAAAGCTGCAGAAAAATGCCTGTGTTCTTTCCATATGTTCCTTCTAGACCTCCTGGAAGTGTCCATTTATTCTGAACTAGATTTTTTAGCCTTTGGTTTAAAGTGTTTCTCTTGTGTTCCAAAAATATATCAGAAAGACTAAGCTACAGATAGCCTGTGGAAAAATGTTTTCTTTATATAACTATATATTTTAATAAATGATGGACAATATATTTTAATAAATAAAATATGCATATGTATGTTATTTCTTTCTTTCTTTTTTTTTTTTTCAAAACCAGGGATTGAACTCAGAACCTTGCGCTTGCCAGGGAAGCACTCATTCCATTGAGCCATCTCCCCGGCCCCTGTATGCTATTTCTATAGTATCTGTCTATGTCTCTGTCTCTCTTTTTCTTCCTATTTCTGTGTCTGGCCCTGTCTGTTTCTCCATCTCATCTTTGTCTCTCTGTCTCTGTCTCTCTCTCTCTCTAGATAGATAGATAGACAGATAGATAGATAGAGATAGATAGATAGATAAATATTTGTTTTCTCTGTCTCTCTGTCTCTGTCTCTGCTTCTGTCTGTCTCTCCCTCTGATTCTCTCTCATTCTTTCTCTCTGTCTCTGTCTCTGTCTCTGTCTCTCTCTCTCCTTTCTCTCTCTCTGTTGTCCAGTTTGGTCTTGAACTTGAAACCCTTCTGGCTCAGCCATTCAAGCTACAGCCAAAATTTAGTTTTGTTTCCTAAGAAAATTATTGGCAGGATTAAAAGTATGTAGACATTATGGTAATATTCAAAAGTAATGATGCTTTTAATAATAGCTAACATCTTTCAGTGCTGTATGTGTGCTAAAGTACCGTTTCATGTGTGTTTTATGTATATTACAAAATCGCATGCTCTATATATGTGTTTCCACTATAACACCTAATATACAGACAAAATAAATAAGCTATGGAATGGAATGGCTAAGTAACTTGACAAACTATTAGAATAAAAGCAGCATCAGAATTTAAATAGGAGCTGTCCTTTTTATACAATCTGTGTGTGTGTGTGTGTGTGTGTGTGTGTGTGTGTGTTGGTTTATTGATTGGTTGACTTGCTACATTGGATTTATTTTGAAGGAAGAGTTGGAAATATCAATTTTAATTTTGTTATCATGGAAAAGAACGTTCGCATAAACTTTGGAAGGATATTGGTAAAGTTAGCTATATTTTAATGATTTTTTTTTTTGGCGGAACTGGGGATTGAACTCAGGCCCTTGCACTTGCCAGGGAAGCACTTACTCCACTGAGCCATCTCCCTGGCTATATTTTAGTTAACAATAATGACATGTACATAAAAATTACCAAGTCATATGTAAATTCTGGACTCAGAACAAATATGAATGTTATTAGTTCAAAAAATTTAAAGTGATAAATTTAATGTGGTCTTTTGGCTAGATTGATGAAAAAAGGTTTTAAATATGTGCAACATTATAATATGTAGAAGCAGATAGTTATTTCTTTCATCTTGTTATATTAAATAGTAATCTTTCTTTATATACTTACTTTACTTTAAAATAATAAATACATCTTCATACAACATGCAAAACTGTAATATATAGAGAGACAGTGAGAGAAGAGAAGCAACAATTACTATAAATTAGTTTTCAAGGAAGTATATATCTTTTTTGAATATACCAAAACTCCTAATGTAGTTTCTGAGTTAACTAGCTCAAATTGTTATGGTTACTAAAAACAGAAAGTACAAAAGGCAGTTTGCTTTTCTAAGTGGAGTTCAGGTCACTGGAAAGGCGGGAAAAAGTTCAGTTCCTCAAGTACACTGGAGGTAGAATAAAGCCTCTTAATCTACATTTGTTCTTTTGGCATGGCTGAATTCCTTCACATCATAGGCATTTATCTACCCTTAGCTCAAATGTACAGAGTACATGAACTTCTCAGGCATATTGGGAACTACTGGCTTTATTAGTGAAAGTTGAAGTATGGTGTGAATGTTAATTTGGGGACAATAGGAAATTAAAGGAATGAGTACTTGACAACCACACTGTCCCTTGAGTGGCAATTTCTGGAAACAATTTTCTCTTTGACCAAAGCTACGGAACAAGTTGCCTCTGATGATGTGCATTGTGGAAAGGCTATATGAGACAGAGAATGTTGACGTTATCCTTTGCATCAATTTATTCTATATTAAATATTTTGGTAGGATTCAGGATAAAAATAAATTTGTTTTGCTCTTCGATAGTATTGTGATTTGGAATTTATTTTGTGAATACATCTATAGTTTGCACATTATGTTAAATTCTATAATATTTCATTTTCTCACTTTATGTATTACTTTCTTGGTTCATTCAAAGTATCAAAATATGCATATTTATTACTTTTTTGATAATTCTTCTCATGATTATTATGGCTTGTGTCTAAATCTTCTTTGAAAGCTTCATGTGCTCATAGATGGTGCTTTTTCAGAAGTGGCTGGATCTAGGGTGTGTGCAACTAGGAGTGTGTGTGTGTGTGTGTGTGTGTGTGCCTGTATGATTACTAAATTAGTTTACTGACTGTTTTGACATAGTTTTAACTATGGAAAATGGGAAGGCCCACCCTGAGTGTAAGGCCCAATTGCCCAAAGACAGAATGGCCTTGATCTATTATGAGGGACATAAAGAGGAATGCTTTCAGGATAGGGAGATGGCTCAGATGGCTTCCCTGGCAAGCGCAAGAGCCTGATTCCCCAGTTCTGCCAAAAAAAAAAAAAAAAAAAAAAAAAAAAAGGAATGCTTTGACCACTTGCAGCTGTTTCCTCGCTCCTAATCTGCTTTGCTTCCTTCCTGCCTTCTGCCCACTGTAGCTTTTCCTCTGTGATGCTCCTGTGCCATGTCACCCTGCCTCAGAACCAGTCAATTATGAACTAAAACCTCTGCAAACTGTGAGCTGAATAAACCTTCACTTTCTTAACTTTGGCATATTAGGTATTTTGTCTCAGCAACAAGAAAAATAACTAATGCAGTCATCAACTAATCAACTCTGCTCATAGAATCATTTACATATGCATTACCTCTTTCATAAAATTCCCTAAACTGTATCTACAGAAAAAAGTCACTATCAAAAACCCAAAATCTCTTTTCTAAATAGTGGCAGTGAGCTCGGTCTCTGGAAGTTTACATTTTTTACAGGACAGTAGATAAGATACAACAGTTTAAATGGAATTTATATATTTCTTGATGCCACAACAAATAAGAAGCACACCAACAGTAGCTTAAATTATCTCTTGATTATGACAAATGAAACCATTTTGAGACAATACATATTTGTATTTTTACTTTAACTCTCTTGATTGTTAAGCAAATGTCTCAGTTACTTTTCTCTATTTGTTGGGACAAAATTACACCCCGAATTAAGGAATTTCACAGTTTTTCAAGTTTCAGTTTGGACTCGGCTAACTACAAGGCAGAGTGGTGCATAGTAGAGGGCAGCAGTTCATGGCACAGGAAAACAGCACAGGCCCAAGAGTGACAGGGTGGAGTAGGCATGAAGAGCAAGCCTCTTTCCATCCTTTATATGCACTCAGGCCATATGCCCCAGGGTGGGCATGAGACTAACACCCATAAGCCCAGCACTGGATCATGCATTAATCACAAACTCTGGAAAACTGCCCCATGACTGCATGAGTCTTTGGGGGAAGACCTAGACCCAAACTATAACAGTAAATGCCAAACTAGTTTTAGACTAGTATCAGAAATCCCAACTTGAAGATTCCTAGCTCATAGACTAAAATGTTGCCATTTTATACTTTCCTTTATGGCATTTTTGTTGGGAAAAATTTATGCCTTCTAAATTAGTCACACCTAAAATGACAATGGTTAGTATGTTTAGAACATGGCAGAAAATAATGACAGATTATGAGTTTACTGAAATAAAGCAATAGACACATTTAATCTGAAATAGTGTATGCCTTGGTTACTTTTCGCTTGTTGCTGGTACAAAATACCCAACACCTAAAATTAAGGAAGGAAATGTTTATTTAGCTCACAGTTAGTTGAGGTTTCAGTCCATACTCAGCTGGATCTCAGACAAAATAGTAACTAAAAGAGAGCAACAGTTCATGGTGATAGAAAACAGCAAAGAGCAAAGGGAGGAGCAGCAGCTGCCTTTCTCCTTTCCTTGTATTATACACAGGCTACCTTGGGTTGGGGGTGTAAGACTCACAAACTGTCCATGCCCTACTCTTGCACAGGATAAGGATGTTTACAAAGTAAGAACCCTGGCTCCCTGCTGAGTCACTTAATTAAGCTTCTAAACTGCTCAAGTTGACACAATGTATCAACCAGTACAGTATATAACAGAGATCCCCAAATCACAGGCATTCAAGCCGTATGAGGCAGTAACCTGTTAGCTTCCAGTCCAGCTGCATAGGAAGTAGACACAGAGGGCAAGGTGGTGAAATTTCATCATTATTTACAGTGCCCCACAAAACTGGCATTACTGCCTGACCTCTACCTCCTTTTAGATCATCAGCTGCATCTGGTTGGTCAAAGGGCAAGAACCCTACAGTGAACTGTGCGTTTGAGAGATCTGAGTTCTTCGTTCCTTAAGAAAATGTAATCTGATACCATCCTCCTCCTGTGAATGAAAGGTAGTCATTATAGTACTTTTTTTTTGTTTCCATGAAACTGACCCTGGTTCCAAAAAGTTTGGAGAACCCCTGCTTTACAATTCACTAAAAATGCATACTAAAAACATCAAGGTATCCCTGGTTATGCCTCTCCACTGGAGCATTGCAAGCCACAAAGCACATCACTTACAGACCACCTAAATTTTAAAAGAATTATCACAGTAAAAGACACACTGCCATTAATCCTTCTTAGAATATTATAATCATCATTTTAAACACTCATGTTCTATCATTCTTGCTACATTTTTAAATGTCCTGGAAATCTTCTCTTTCAAGAGAAGACTGTGAATGTTCTGAATCTATGCAAACTGTTTAATTTTCATAATGATTTTGATTTTGATCTCATGATGCTAGATCTGATGGGTAATATGAATGGGAACCCACCCAGTTTTAAGAAGGCTGCCTATTCTTGGATGGCACTGAGCAGCAACATTCACTGTATATCTGACTGTATCTCTGAAGTACATTTGTGAAAGGTGACATGCAGAACTGCTTCAGACAAGGATAAAGACAAGTAAATGACCAGGGAGATAGCTCCGAGGTATAAATTGCTGCCTGGAAAGTACAAGGTCCTGAGTTTGTTCCCTGGTACATGCCCCCCAAAAATGATATATATTTGAAGTGATGAAGTGAGAGGGAGTATTTTGAGAATTGATGGCAATGTTTCTTTTATTATACCGAATTTGTTTTATGTAACCATATACTATACTCTTTGGTCACTCTTCATATAATATGTGGCTGTCTGCAACTTGTAACAGTTTTTGTAATCATCTGAACAATTGTCATGCTAAACTTCAGTGATACAAGTAGCCCACTTTTCCATATTAACTTAATACTCAGTGGAATTCCTTTATGAAAATATGATATAAAGCCAAAGATATGTATATTACAGAAACAATACATATAATAGATGT
>NW_004524697.1:5646259-5647598 GCF_000260255.1 Octodon degus | reverse complement strand
TATATATATATGGATAGATGTATAGCTTTCTCTTAGTTCAATGAGATTTGTACTAATATTTTTTAGACAAGATATCATGTCTTCATCTTGTACCCTGAATAACTACTATAAAAAAACAATATTCACTGTCTTAATTATTGCAACTGTCCTACTAACCTGTTTTGAAACTGTCTCCTAGCTATTTCTTTCTCAATAAAATTATTAAAAAATAAAACACAATAGTTCAATTAAATAAGGAATCTTTTCAATGATGTATATGCTTATATCACACTATTATAACTTAAGAAGAATTATGAGAGAGAATGCAGACATTGTAAATCTTGAAATTTCTTACAAAATACTGGGTGTATTTTTTAGATATTAAGAAACAAGTTTCTTTTGGTCATAAATTTTTTTATGTGGGAACTGTCAAGAATATCCACTTTGCAAATCTATGTGTAAAGCTATATGCCATGTTCATTTCTTTTCTATATCTGGTGCTTTTTGAAGATGAAAAGACAAGAGTAGTATGTTTCAGTCCATGTATCAGTGAATGAAAAATAAATAGCAAAACGCAGTATTTACAGACAAACTAGACTAAAAAATAAAGTCCCCACCAACTTCAGACCTCAAGCAGTTGTTTCAAATCCTACCTGTGGCAAGGAAGGTAGAACATGGTAGTGTCTGGCAAAACACCAACAGCCCTCAATAGAGACCTTAGAAATTCCTGGAAATAAGCAGGTGATTGACCAGGAAAGAGGAGTTGACCTTGAAGGGTTTGAAAGAAGAGATGAGGATTTTTTCAGTAAGGAGGCCTGAAAGAGAGGAAGCACACCACGGCTGGACAACTCTCAAAACTGATTTAACTGCCTCCCTTTAATTGCTGCAGATAAAATTTAAAATCAGAACCAAATGACGAAATCAGAAGTGAACCAAAGGGAAGACTTGAAGCAAAGCCGCAAGGGAAAGAATGTGAATTTCACAGGAATTCAAACAGTGCTTTGTTGGACACCATGGAAAAACTACAAAAGCAGATCTGAGAAGAAAAAAGTTCTGCTGAACTGTGCTGCACCATAAAGTTCACCTAGAAAACAAGAAAGAGAACAAGATAACTTCTAAGTCTCATGCAAGGTTATAATAAGAATAAGAAGAGAGAACATTATAATACCTCTACAGAGAAAGAAAGCAGGTCAAGAAAGGCAGGTCCACAGAGACAGCTGAAAGCTAAAACTTATAGAGTCAAAATGAAATTTAAGACATTAAGAAAATAATGTCATGAAAAAAGCAGCATAAATGTAAAATAAAGTCTCAGAATTGGGTTCACCAAATTTTTACTGGGAAAGTTTTTTTTTTTTTTTTT
>NW_004524697.1:5627925-5645944 GCF_000260255.1 Octodon degus | reverse complement strand
AAAAAAACTCAATAAAAGAAGTTAAATATAAGTGACAACTGGAGAAGAAAAGTGAAGTAAAAGAACAGATTAAAACATATATTTTTAAAACAGTTTAAGTAAAAATAAACAACCCCCCCCAAAGGAACATATTGAGAAAGATCCCTGTGTACTTAGTAATAGTGACTCTAATTGATCTAATGGACCTCATTCTTCTGATTGAATCTAAGAAAGAAACTATTATGTTTTGAGGACGCAGGAAAAATGTGATTTAAAAGGAAATAAAATCAGCTTATGTTCAGATTTTTTACAACACAATATTTTTAGATTTATTAATAGAAATTATGTTTATCCATAAATTAAATGGAAAACAAATTTGAAAGCCTAGTGCAGAGATATAGACTTAACATGTTAGTAAATGTTGATAAATCTATTAAGTATAACGTGACTAACAAAAATAATTGAATTAACAACCTCTAACATCTCAGTTCTCAGCAGCTACAAAATTTCAGTTAGGCATTATCATCCTTGACATGTACCTATTTGTTGTATAAACTTCTAAAAAATAATATTACTTACAAATAGTGGCAAGCTGAAAACTTTATGAAATCAATGCTACTGCTTTAATTGGTAGTATAGCATTTCCTAAAAACCACTACAATCACACAAGCCAATGCATACTTTTAGTATGTTTGATACAAAACATAAAAGTTTGACAGCTCAAGGTGATAAGTAATAGTATACTGTATTCAACAACTCTATACATGATAATTTTTTCTCCAAGATAACTCCAAGCACTTCATAAATTATTAATTTTTAAGAGTTCTGGAATTTAAATATACTTTCACTATGGTTGTAATGAAAAAAGAGAAGTTTATAAAGGTAACATAAACCTCTAAAAAACATTTAACAAGTTAGAAGCACAAGATAAGTCCTAAGTCTCAGAACTTATTAAAAATACAAAAGGGATTAAAGATCTAAATATACAAACAGAAATAATCTGCTGAAAGATAAAATAGGCAAAACTATTGATGACAAATGTGTATGCAATGACTTTGTGAGCAGAATCCCAAATGCAAAGGTAATAATATAAAAAATCAACAAATGGGATTATATCAAAGGAAACTTCTTCAGAGTAAAGAAAACAAGTAACACAGTGAAGAGACACTGTAAAGAATGGGAAAAATATTAGTCAGCTATTCCTCAGAAGAGTAAAACCTAAAAGAGTAGTATTTCCCCAAAAAGGCAGGTAACTGAAATGAACATACACATCTCAGAAGAAATACAAATGGCCAATAATCATATGGGGATCATAGAAGTACTAATGAAAACAACAATGGGATTCCATTCCACTCCAGAAAGAATGACCCTCGTCAAGGAATCAAATAATGACAAATGCTGGTGAGGAAGAATGGAAAAAAGAACATTTCTACACTGTTGGTTGGAATGTAAACTCCTGCAAGCATCATGGAAATCAATACGGAAATTCCTCCAGCACCCAACTCTAGAAATTCCATTTGACTCGGATACTCCTTTTCAAGATATCTGCCCAATGGATTTAAAGACATTTTATTATACTATTCTTAGTGGCTAAATCTTGGAAGCAACTTAAATGTGGATCATCAGATGAATAATTTAAAAATGTATTTACCCACAGTGGATTCTCCTTCTGCCATACAGAAGGGTAAGTCAAGTGGAATTTTTTTTCTTTTTTACATTAATTTTTATTGAGACAGAAGTAATAATGAGACAGTTTCAAAATAGGTTAGTAGGATAGTTACAATAATTAATACATTGCACATTGTTGTCTTTGTAGTAGTTATTCATAGTATAAGATGAAGACATGATATCTTGTCTAAACACTAATAGTTCAAAACTTTGTGCTCATTGAACTAAGAGAAAGAGAAAGAACTAAGAGAAAGTAGAAACTATTTTGAATATACAGATAGATTTTTTTCACTACAAAATGGACCTTCATTGATATCCCCTTTTTTGTTTACTTTTGTCAGAGATGGGTATTCCATTGCCATTCTTATATTGTAAGTGCATGAATTCAGCAAATTAATCCAATATAGTCCAGTAGTCCATAATAGCAGTGGGTTTTCTGTAAGACTGGCAATGATAGAAGTTGTTAACTTGGCCAGGGAGATGGTTCAGTGGAATAAATGCTTGCCTGGCAAGCACAAGGGCCTGAGTTCAATCCCCAGTTCTGAAAAAAAAAAAAAAAAAAAACAGAAAAAAAAAGAAGTTGTTGACTTGAGCCTTTTACAGCTCAGCATATTAATATGGCTTTACTTTTTATACTTCATTTATATACTTTTCTGCTGGGTGGTTAAGAACAAGATAAAGCAGAACCTATATAACAAGAAATGCAACTTTTGTGTCTGATAAGGTCAGTCAAATTCCCTCAGGATTGATCCTGAAATCCTGTATCACAGTTTGTAGATCCTTTTTCAGGATCTGCCATGTGGATGAGTTATGGCCATTGCTTGACCAGTTTGCTTTCTGTGAAAGCCTGAAAGAATGTCTTCTCTTCATGTGGCTCTCCTTAGGCACACTCTACATAATAGGTCACTTTCCTCTGTGGCCCCACAATCTCCTTGATCAGAAAATTTGAAACAAAACTGAGTTACAGGATGTTACAGTACAAGTTCTTCAATGTTCTGAGTCTCCACTGACCTTGAAAGGATAGGGTCAAAATGTTGGCTTTTCTTGCAGCCCTTCCTTTTCTCTAATTTTTGGTCTGTGAACTTAGGTTGTTAACCATCCAGAGGCAGTTGAGCTTAACCTCACCATCTGAATATAAAACATCTTAGGCATAACATGGAACAGGTATTTTCCATCAAGTATTTTTTGCCATAGTTTTATTAATAAACAAATAGCAATGAGACAGTTTCAAATCAAATCGGTAGGACAGTTTCAATAATTAACACACTGCATACATTCTTCTTAGTGGTTAATTGCTATACAAGATGTGGACTTGACATCCTATTTACAAACACCATTAGAACAAATCATTCTATTCATTAACAGAATGTAACTATGTATTTATCCCAACCACTTTGAATATACAGATACAAAGTGGACATTCATCTGTATACCCTTTTTTTTTGTTAATTTCCATTATTTGAAAATTATAGGTGTGTAAACTCAGCAAAATATTCTAAAAGAGTCCAATATCCCATAATACTATTGGGTCTTCTGATTAACTAGCAGTGTCAGAAATTGTGGACCTGAGTCCCCCACAGCTCAACATAACAGCATGGCTTTATTTCTTATATTTTGTTTTTAAACATTTCTTCTGGATGGTTAAGACCAAGGTAAAGTAGGACCTATGCAACAAGAGTTGTAGCTTTTGGGATCAAGTGGAATTTTGGAAGAAAATATTAATCAAGAAAATGCTTTGTATTCAGGCTTATCAAATGATGACAAATGTCCATCAAAAAGAGAATCAAGGAAACAACAAATCAATTCACAAGCAAAAAGACGATAATAAAGTATATAAAAGACAACTTCAAGGTGATGATATGCATCTTTACCAATATTATGACTAAATATTTTTAAAAGAATTACCAAGGACAGCATTGAATAAATAGACTATGTTACATTCATACACTGCAGAATTATTAAAATGTTAAAAATGTTATATTACTTATATTTTCTGAAACATAAGTAATATAAGTATGTATTATGAAAATAAATATATGAACATAAAAAGACTTCAAAACATTATTTAAAAACTAAAGAAAAATTCACATATATTAAACATGCTATTTCATTAAAGAACACACATAAAGGCAAATATACCCCAAATGCCTTAAATGTCATCTAGAAGGATACACAAATTATTGGCATGTGACATATCACCTACCAATTACTAGAGTTCAAAAAATATTATAAAATAGAACTATACGTGATCAGGAACATAGATCGTAGTATCAAGATAATTTTTGATCATGTGTAAGTTCTCTGTTACCTTAAGTATACTTAGACATATTTGAGCTGAATTATCAAACTTCTGGAGTACCATAGTACATATGTAAAAATATAAGTAACAAAAGCACAATTACAGTTAGCATAGAATTGTTAACCTGGAATTTGCCCTCCTAATCAATGATAGAAAATGTCATTATCATACATCTGTTTATGTTTTATTTAAAGCAAATGCTAAACGTACTCTGAAACTGAATATTTTGTAGAAGTTTTCTGAATAAAAGGGTCAGGATTTGTTCAACATAAATCAAATTTTCTAATAAAATTTTTTGTTTATGGGTGAGTGAGAGAGCTCAGTGGTCTAAAGCAGCTGCTTAGGCAATCTTAGTCAAGAGCAGGGACAGCAGTTCGATCCCCAGCACCACATGGCGCCAGCCCTACCACCAGCTGCAAAACAAAAAATAATTAAAAAGTAAAAAAATAATTATAGTTTTTTTATTTAATCCAAAAGCAATGGACATTTATTCCTCAGTTTTTGTGCAAGCATGTAAATATGTATCTTAAAGAACCTGATGGCTAAAGAGCATTAAGCCGTGGTCTTCAGGCTGGCCTGGTTTACAGTTAGATTAGGAATAGGAAAAAGGTAACTTGCCTCATTCACATGAATGATGTTTCTGGTAAGCACAGTTATTTACAAGTTTCAAACTACATTTTACTAGAGTCAAGGGAAGACTTAAAGCCACAGACAATACAATTTAAAACTGGATGAACATCCTTCTAAATGTTAGTGCAAAGTTATTTGGCAGACTCTCCAACACAAGATTGTGCTCATGTTTCCCAGGGCTGCTCAAAGTTGTTCTTCTATAATTACAATCATAGAGGCTTACCACACCAAATAGCAATGCCTTCGTGTTTTTACGTCTTATGCACCAAGGGAATACCCCAAGATTTTGATGAAATGCAGCTTAGCTTCATTAACAAAGCAAATTTCTTAGATTAACAGTCATGTTCCCAAAATGCTGCACATACGGGTTTTATGAAAATGCTTTCAAGTTTGTCTCTTAGTTCAATAAAACTATTGTCAAGGTTTTTTCTTTTACTATGTAAACTGGAATTGTTTCACGATTGTGAAATGCAACCAGTATAAATGAAAACATTTTAGGAGTGGGGGGAAGATCCACCACTCAGCTAGACAAAGATCTTAAAATCAAAAGCCTATTAAATTAAATGTAATGACTGTAGTAATCAGTTTATTACACAGATTAATCATTCTTGAACATACAAGCTCCAGAGGAGCAATTGGGTCTTTAAAGATACACAAGTATTTCCATCAAATGAATTCTCACCCTTATATCTAAATAGACCTAAGCAATTAAAAACACGAGAAAAATAAGAGCTACTAGTGATGTATTAACTGAGAAACTACATACAAACCAAAGAATATGGAGAGAAAGGAGCTCAAAGGACAAAGGTGCAGAGAGTTGTAAGAGTTGGGGACAAAGCCCATCATACTTCAGGTACTAATAGCTCCAACCCATTTAAATGTTGACCAGTTAAACTTAGACCGTAAAATACAGGATGTGGGTAGAATTTAATCTGGCTGGTCATAACTTTCACCTAAGTTGAAGGTCCTTCAGAATAAAGTGAATACAGAAACAGCTTCACATTTTTCAGCTTGCTTTTTGTAACTGTTTTGAGTATAAGTGGATTCCACTTAAAACACCTGCTCCAGGTCAGTGGTGCTTCTCCCCATTCAAGCACACACGTGTACCCACCACCCATCACACCTTGCTGTCACCCAAATTTAAGTCAATAAAGAAAGCTTTTTATTTTATTTTTCTAATGATTTTATTGAGAAACAAATTGCAATGAGCCAGTTTCAAAACCAATTAGTAGGACAGTTTCAATAATTAATACATTGCTTATTGTTGTCTTCTTAGTGGTCATTCATAGTACATGATACAGACATGATGTCCTGTCCACAAGGACTATTAGTACAAATCTTTTTTCTCATTGAATTAAGAGAAAGTAGCTGTATATTTATCCTATTTTGAATATACAAATAAAACCTTGTCAGATACAAAAGTCACATTTCTTGTTATATAGGTCTTGCTTTACCTTGTCTTAGAGGTTTTTGTTTTTGGATTTTTTGGTACTGGGGATTGAACTCAGGACCTTGCAGTTGCTCCGCAGGCGCTTAGTCTGCTGTGCTGTCTCCCCAGCCCTTGTGCTGTCTCCCCATCCCTGGTCTTGCTTTACCTTGGTCTTAACCATCCAGCAGAAAAGTATAAAAGCAAAGTATAAAAAGTAAAGCCATATTAATATTCTGAGCTGTAAAAGGCTCAAGTCAACAACTTCTGACATTGCCAGTCCTACAGAAAACCCACTACTATTATGGACTACTGGACTATATTGGAGTATTTTGCTGAATTCACACACCTAAAATATTTAAATGACAATGGAATACCCTTCTCTGACAAAATTGAACAAAAAAAGAAAAGCTTTTTAGCTTTTCATACGTAGGTTCTGCCTGAAGAATCAACTTGTCACACACATATTCCTCTATTAGGAGGCAATGAGGGTACAGAAGTACAGTATTTCTAGTTTGTTGTTTCCAAGTATGTACAACACATAGCACTGCTGTATCAGGTAAACATGTGCATGGGGGAGCATGAGGCTGGGCTTCTAGAAAACAATCAAATGGACCTCAAAAGGAGTTTCTCTTTCAGAATTCCCCTATCTTTATGTGTAGAGGTTTTCCAATAATTTATGGAGTTACATCACAACTTCTGAGTCCATTCCCAAGCTATTCTGTTGTTCTTTTCTCTATCTGTTTTGTAAATCTGAGCAATCTCAAGCAGTAAAGGATCATCTGAATTGGGATCCCACAACAGAGAACAGATGGACAAAAGTACTTTTGAAATAGTTTGTGCTGGAGACCACCATGAGCATAGAATATCAAGACAAATGCTGCCATTACTATTACTATTTGGATGATAAATTTTTGTAAATGCAACCTTACATGGTTTGAAGGGGTAATATGTTGGAAAATGAATTGTCAGGAAAAATTCTCCACTCTCATAGGGACTATCATTTGGCCCCATTATTGTAGCTTGCCAATGGAACATATCATCTCCAACAGGACCTGCTGAACACTGTGCTGGTGGGTCCCATGCCAGGTCATTCAACTCCTTGTGGATTCTCTTCAGAGCCATGGTGGGAGGCAGGTGGCAGTGGCCACTGGTGTGAGGACAGGAGCTGGGGAGGGACAGGGAAGGGACTAGGAGGCCTGAGACTGTCTTGGCAGTTGTGGACCAGATGAGCAGTTCGATAGCACGGGTCAGGCTGAGGACCAGGCCCACATGGCTTCTGGCCCACACAGCTTCCAGGCCTGCCACACATTCACCACATCAGCCTGTGGCAGCCCCTTTATGTGCTGCCACCCCCTCCTCAAAAAATTGCTCGAATGTCATACTCTATATATACAGGTAAAATAGACTATAGGTATTAATTAAATGCTCATATCTCATTAAAAACACATTTTATTGAAGATAAAGAAAAAAATATAAGAAATAGATCCTGAAGGTGCTTATGAGAGTGTAACATAATTGCATAAAACTTGGCGGTGCTAACTTTCTCTTGTGGTTTGCAATTAATTCTTTATAAACCTTCCCATGAAAGATGTATGTATGTATGTATGTATGTATGTATGTATGTATTTATAATGGAGATTGAACTCAGGACCTTGTGCTTGCCAGGCAGGCACTTAAGTTGCTGAACTATCTCCCCAGCCCTTCCATGAAAGTTTTGAGCAACCTTAAATCATTAAATATAGCCTTACACTCACATGTGATCTATGTGACAATATGTCTATGGAAAGATCTAGTCATTCATTGCTACTAATTTTTATCAAAACATGTAAGTATGTGCAAATAATACTTGTATTATGATTGAAAATAAGCTTACTCTAAACTCATAAAATTTACAAAGAAATCTTACATATAAATAGTTTTCTAACAATCTTCCAGATTTCATGAAACTATGAAATATACATATCAGTTTATGTATATGTCATGCTTTGTTCATGATACATTTATATGATTATAAATCTATTTACAAAAATAGAATATACATATGTGTAAATGAAATTCCAATATGCTATAGAATTTTTTTAATTTTGTAAAATAATATTTTATTAGAGCCATCCAGATCACTCAGTGTATTAAATTGCCTACTTATTCAGACCCAGGGACTGAAATTCAATCCTCAGCACAGGCTGCTGGGCCTGCCCCTGGGACCTGTTGAGACTGGGCGTGTTGCACTCACCTATAATCCTAGCACTTGGGAGACTGAAAACAGGATGATCACTATGAGTCCTCCTGTGTAGTGAGACCCTACAGTTTTTAATATTTTTAAGAAGTATTTATTTATTTGGTACAGGGTCTCATACACAGCTAAGACTCCTAGTGATGCTCCTGTCTCAGCCTACTCAGGGCTAGGATTATGCCCAGTTTTGGTGGCTGGTACAGTGCGCCTGGGTTGTAAGGCGGGCACAGCCAGCATGGAACTTGAGTTCTTGGCTTTCCAGCGCAGTGCTTAGACCACTTTGCTATTTCCCCAGCCCAAGAGAATATTAATTTTTGCATGCATGATTTAACTATGAAATCACTCTCATTCCAAAATAAGAGTTTTCATGTACAGATTTTCTCACTACTTGCATAGGGTTGCCAAATGCCCTTGTTTGTAAAAACAGTCCATTATGAAGAGTTCCTACTGCTAACAAGCTACATAAGAATTGGTGTCAAGGTAAGAACTTTACCAAAAGATGGGACATCCTGCTTAGCTATATTATTCTTATTTTCTTCTGTTGGAATATCTTTCTCTTTTCTTTTTTTAAATTTTTTTCCATAATTTTATTGAGAAACAAATAGCAGTGAGACAGTTTCATATCAAATTGGTAGGACAGTTCCAATAATTAACACATTGCATACTCTCTTCCTAGTGGTTATTTGCTGTACAAGATGCAGACATGCTATCCTATTTATAAACACTATTAGAACAAATCCCTCTATTCATTAAGAGAATGTAACTATATATCTATCCTAACCATTTTGAATACACAGATACAAATGGACATTCATCTGTGTCCCCTTTTTTGTTCTGTTATTTGAATATTATAGGTGTGTTAACTCAGCAAAATATTCTAAAAGAGTCCAGTAGTCCATAATAGTACTGGGTCTTCCACTTGACTGGCAGTGTCAGAAATTGTTGTCAAGAGTCCCCTACAGCTCAACATAACATCATGGCTTTACTTCTTATACTTTGTTTTTATATTTTTCTGCTGGATGGTTAAGACCAAGGTAAAGCAAGACCTATACAACAAATGTTGTAGCTTTTGGATCTGATAAGGTCAGTCAAATTCTATCAGGATTTATCCTGAGATCCTGTACCTCAGATTGTAGATCCTTTGTCAGTATCAGCCATGTGGATGAGTCACGGCCTTGCTTGGCCAATGTGCTCTCTGTGAAAGCCTGAGAGAATGTTTTCTCTCCATGTGACTCTCCTTATGCACACTCTACATCACTGATCAGTGTATTAGTCATATTTTCTGTTGCTGGGACAAATATCCAATATTTTTGACATAAAGAAGGAAATATTTTAACTCAGTTCAGTTTCAAGGCAGTCAATCCACAGGTGACTCACTTCAAATACAAAATCTCATGATAGAAGGACCTGCCAAATATCTCAGTGGATTAGAGCACCTGCAAGCAGGTGCAGGGTTCCATCCCCAGGCCTATCGTGCTAGCCCCACCCCTGGGGAGCCTGAGACAGCAATTGAGACTGGGCGTGGTGGTGCATGCCTATAATCCCAGCACTTGGGAGTATGTAAACTGGTGGATCACTATTAGTCCAATCTAGTAGTGAGACTCTGATCACTCTGTAGACCCTTCATATATATATATATGACAATGGTGGAGCAAAGCTGCTTAGTTCTTGATTACCAGAAAACAGAGCAGAAAAGCAGTTCTAGAAAAGAAGAAGCCTGAGACAACAAATTCACCCAAAGTCATGCCTACAAGACCCCTAAATAGAAATAGAGGTATACTTTATCATAGATTATTTTCAAAACTTATCGAGTTGAAAGTTAAGCATAACTGCCACATTCTACCGCTTACAAACTTGGTACTCAAATACATGTCCTTGAACTGTGTTTACTCTTCACAGAAACATAGGGTCATAATTCTGCCTACTCTGATATATAACTGTCCTGTATACAAGTAAAACACAGTTATCTCTTCCCCAGAGTCTCAACAGTCTACGTATTGCTGCAAGGAACAAGTCAAAGTCTTTTCTGAGACTCAAGATAAATTCTTTGCTAACAACCCTTGCAAAAATAAAAGAAAAACAGTTTACATTTTTATAGGTACAATGGCATCAGTTAAACCCTTTCCAAAGTGGAGAAATACAGACATAGCAAAGAATAAGCCTCAAGCAAGACTCAAAGGCAGCAGGAAGAATATTTAGCTCTGTCTTCCAGAATCACATCCCTATGTTCCTGTGACAGAAGAAAAAGAGGAAGGAATTCATATATTTACGGGGTTCTTACATATCGATTCCCAAGTGAAAATAATCTCAGGCTCCCAGTGGAACCTGCGGGTACACAGTGACTTTGGTGAATTTCAAGAATAATATGAGGACCAAAGTTCACAGGTTTGTCCATGACTATGGGTGTGTCTGGGTCATTTCCAGTGCTTGTGTTACAGGTTTCATTGTTCAGTGCATTGAATTCATTCATGTTTTGCATGCCTGGGAGGTGGAGCTTCATTGCTGCCTCAGGGGATGAGCTCCTCAAAAAAAAGGAGTCTAGTCATAACCATGGAAAATTCATATTTCCTTTCTGTCACCATGACTGCCAGTCTGCTATGGGTTTATTGTAATGAAATTATACTGTTTGCCATGTAAGAAAAAAAGATACTACTTTGTTAATTTAAGACTTACTGCAGGCAGAAATTCATACATCCCTCTAGTACAGTTTAATAGCAACATCTGGCTCCATTAAAAACACAAGGCCAAAGAATGAAACAAAGCAGGAGTCTGATAATAGAAGTCAAGGGGCTACCTTTGGCTTCCTATAACACCTGACACATTGCTGTCAATAAGGAAGTGAGAACTATAGAAGACAGTGCTATGCTGTTATTAATCTGGCTAAATTTCCTTCTTGATTTCTTTGTGGGTAAGGTCCAGATGTATTTACAGTCACATGGAAGAGCTTGTGTAATATTTGCACCAAAGTCCTTGAAGGAAAACCTCAATTCTCTTGCAATTTTCCATCAGTTTAAAGAGCTAATTGTGAAACATGTACAAATACCCTTAGAAGTATTTGTCACTCACTATCTTGATGACATAGTGAGTGCTCATCTGAAAAAGAAACAAGTGTTCGAGGTCTATGTAAAGGCATGGAAATTATGACACATTCAGGCTCATCTATCAATTCAGATAAATTTCAAGCATCTGTTCAAGAGATGCAATAGCTCAGTGGATTACAGGGCCTGCTTAGGCAGACACAGGGGCCAGGGTTTTGACCCTTGACTGCCATGCTGGTCCTGCTCCCAGGGCACACTGAAATGGAGATAGAGACTGGGCATGGTGGTGCTCACCTGTAATCCCAGAGCTTGGGAGGCTGACAACAGGAGGATCACTATGAGTACCATCTACATGGTCAGACATTGTAGACCCTGTACATACTGTATTAAATGCATTGAGAGTGAGAGTGAGAGCGAGAGCGAGCGAGTGAGAGAGAGAGGGAGGGAGAGAGAGAGAGACAGAGAGAGAGAAACAACATCTGGTAGTTGTTTAAACTTTAGAGACAAAATATAGTCATTTCTTCCTTTATATTTTGGCTCCTCTAGTCAAAATAACTCATAAGTTGGCTGCATTGAAATGGGACCCTAATGACAGCAGGCTGTTGATGTCCTGCAGCTTGCAGTGACCTGTGTCTTGCCTTTGGGGACAGATTGGGGAAACAGCACTCCATCTCTATGAAACTACAGAGCTTAGTGATATCTATCCATATGTATCAGGACTGCTACTAAACTAGCGCTTCATTAAACATCTAAATTCCTTGAGAAGGACTCCAGATAGACTCTCCTTTGAGTATCAACTCTTGGCCAGATATTGGGTCCTAAAATAAAAAGACACATGCACACTCAAAATCATATGGGAGATTATGTGGATACTCATTAACTGCACTAATGAAATAGAACAAGCTCAGCAAGATTCTACCATTAAGTGGAAGTAGTGCCACCAGGTGACATGGAAACCATGTAAACAAGAAGAGCCCATGTGGGAATCAATTAAGTTCATAATCATGTAACTGTCTTGCTAGAAGTTGTAAAAAGACCCTTGTAAATGTACCTGATTTGCTCTTAGCTGAATTGGATCTACACACAAAGATATTCCAGTTGACCTTGTTACCTTGGTTCACAGATGCATCTTCAAAACTCAAAGGTCATAGGGAGGACCAGACCAATGCAGCCTTACATTCTTTTTTTTTTTTTTTTTTTTTTTAGAACCAGGTATTGAACTCAGGCCCTTGAGCTTGCCAGGGAAGAACTTATTCCACTGAGCCAACTCCCCAGCCTTGTTCATCCTAACAATAGGTATTTTTAATTGAGACCATATGAATGTCCTGTCTAATGTGCCGAACTGCATGTGGTAGCAACACATAAACAGTCACTGTTTCAGAAACTCCGTGCTATTTTCAGAGTCTTGGGTTACTACAAATACTAAGCTGTATGATTTTATGTGTGATACATTAATAATTGTAAAACTAACAGCTCATATCTGTAGATTCAGAGTTTGTGGCAAAATCTTACAAATTCAAAGTGACATTTGTCACATATGTTGAGAGTCACGACAAAAGGTCACACCATCTCCTAAAAAGAAAACAGAACTACTAGAAATTAGAAGCTGACCTAGATTGCATTCTCTCAACAATCTGCTGATTGCACATTGAGTACACCAAACAATGAAACATGGATACCCAACTCATTTGCAACATGGGCAAAAATCATAAGGATTTTCCTTAGAGGTGAATAGAAGTCAATGATGCAAGAACAGTGTAACCTCTGCCACTAAACCAAGGCTTTAGGATGTGGACAACAAGGCTGTATTAACTGGGTGAAGGTCCCATTTGAATGAGTCAAATTGACTACACTGAGGCAATAATTTCTGCTACCGAGTTACAATGACTTCTCATGACCACAAATACATAGTCTCTTCTAGTATAACATGTGCGTATAACAACCACTATCATTACTTACAGGAAATTTCCTTTCCATGTTGGGTACTTAGCAGTAGTCCAAATTAATTCCTCAGTGTACAAGCTCCAGAAAAGAATGTGTCCAAGACATAGGATAGAACCACAAATAAAAGGAGCAATAGAATGATGTAAGGAACACCTCAAGCTACAAACACTCAAAAAGCCATCAGAAGGAATAATAAGCCTGATGTCACTTGCCATGACAGCAACCATCTGGCCAGCAAACACTGCTCTCCAGCAAAGGAAACATGGCCTATTAGGACAAGTTTAAAATTTCTGATCTTGAACATCTCAAAGGGCTTGAAAATTTCCTGATTAGAAGTACTTATAAAATTCCAACCTTTCTATGCACAGCAATTCTCTTTTTTTTCCTTCTAAAATGTGTTTTCTGGCAGCTGTTTGTGATCGGGCCTCAGTGTTGCAACTAATGAAATCTTTGAAGTCAAACTTACAGGTTGCTTTGGGGCATCTCCCTTCTGCCACATCCACAGGAACAAGAAAATATTGACAGAATTTGTTCCCAGAGAGGTGAGATTTCTTCATTTCTCAATTCACATGGATGCTATTATAAAGGAGGACATTTTTTTCAGGCTGTGACCTCCTTCAGGTCGGACAAGCAGGGGCACAGTTTGGGTTGATCAACAAGGCCAATGTATCACCACAGAAGTTGTAGACTCAAGAACCTAACAGATAGCCCATATGGCTATCCTCAGCCTAGGTAACCGATAAGGAAATTTAAAGCTTCAGGAGGTTTGTGAAATATGACAATGGCAACATAAACCTGTTCTCAATCCTGCAGAAGTCTTCCTGTTCTAAAACATCCTGCAGTGGATTGGTATGTCTGGCTCTAATGAGGGAAACATACATAATGCTTCATTCTTCATCCTGGGCTGAAGTCATTCTTGTTCTGCCACCCCATTGTAATGTTCTGGCTGCTACACAACTACTCACACCTTCCACAGATCACTGTAGGCCAATGGTACTCACTAAATTTACCTACTAAGGTAGAGACAGATAACCTAGTAGTCCTTCTGCTGATGGAACAGCGAGTTTGTGTTATTGTCAACATCTCTTGCTAGCTTTGAGGAGAGCAACAATCAAATGGGTAAATACCCACTTTCAGGCAGTAAAGCTAGCACTTGTATATCTGAATTCTTCTTTATATCCAGTGTTTTGCTTCTTTCCCCATCTTTACCCACTTTGGGTTGAGGACCAGTTGAGAACTACACACTTGGGTGTCTTGTCATCCTGAATATCTTCTCTTAATGATGACCTTGTATTGTCTCAAAATGGCAGGGAGATTTCAAGAGCAAAGCACATACACAGCATTGGTCAGGGTCCTGATGGGATCCAGCTAAAGCTTCAAATTTGGGTTGGCTAATTGTGGTATGAAATTTAATAGGCTTGATTGTTGACTTGTTGGCTAAATGATAATCAAAGTTTGGACTGTTTTGATTTCTCAAAAATGTATTTGGTACAGGGTCTCACTACACAGATCTGACTCGTAGTGATCCTCCTGTTTTCAGCCTCCCAAGAGCTGGGATTACAGGCGTGTACCACTGTACCTAATCTCAGTCACCATCTCAGCATGCTCTGGGGGTGGGACAGGCATGGCATGCAAGGATCAAACCCCAGTCCCTGCACTTGACAAAAGCAGGCTCTTTAGTTTGCTGAGCTATCTGGCTGGTGACTAAGGTGTGGACTGTTGAGAACAGCATTCACAAATTGGCAATCTTTTGATGTTTTCTTGACTATTTAATAATGAGTCCAAGAAATACAGAAATTTCAAAGCTGGTGCTAGGCTTGTTTTCTTGTGTAGCAATATCTTCTTCTATTTTTACTCAATGTATATTCTTTTACCTACCTAATTAGTGTGTAACACATGGTACCTACCAACACAGCACTATATCTACCCCCAATGTACAATAAATGGGTTATTTTAGGTGGATATCAAATTGAGAGGTGAGGATAGCCTTTCTCATTGAATCAGCTGAGAGGTGAGACCTGTCACCATCAGAGATTAATACTGCTGAATCTGAAAGTGTTCTGGCTCTTTCTTTGGGAATAAGAACTGGCCCATTCAGAAAGTCATCTTTCATTACTTCAGTGCATGTGTAGGTCAGGATTCTGGGAGTGCTGTTCCTGCTAGGTTGAATATTATACTATTTGCTGTCCTGCATATCATGGGACTCCTTCTCTTGAGATGGCAATACATGCTACTCACTCAATCCTGTCAATTTAATAACAGTCTTACGTTTACTATAATCACCTTACTCTAGAAAACCCTGTGATGTCTTAATTTACATTTTGGCCAACTCTGTTGATTTCCATAAAGATATTGGCAACCCTTACTCCAAAATGTAGAAAGACAAATGATAGAATATACAATTATAACAGAACCATCAAATTAAAATGTTCTTTGAAAGAGAGCTCTGCCCTGAATGAAATAATTTTAATTGCATGGGAGCCCCTTGATGAAAACTCTTGATAAAAGACAACTCTGCTGTTAATTTTCTAAGGTCTCTTCAGTAATGTTTTTCAGCTTCTCCCAGTAGAATGGATCTAACAGCTGCCATCTGAAACTTTCTCTTCCAGTGAAAACAATGAAAAGCAAGAACATGGTCTTGAAGAAAATGTGTGTATGAAAGAAAATTACTTTTGAAATGATGACATGTTTTGTAATTCCTGAGTGGCTCATATCTGACTTCTGTCAGTCAGAATAATTTTTACTTTAAAGCAGAAGAGAAATATTTCTTTTTACTTTTAGAGAAATAAAAATGGACTATGTATGACTTTAAAATGATAAAAATTGAAAGAAAATGTTGAAGGCATTCTGTCCCTCAAGGGATACACTGTGTTTGAAATTCTAACACAGATATTCTAACCTACTCATCTCTTGTGAGAGAAAATAATCCCAAATCACACAAGTAAACTGTCAGCCCTGTCAAATATCAATGAACAATTCATCATCAATCATCAACACTTTATCTCTCAGGAAAGACTCTGAAAGCTGTCCAAAATATCATTGAATGACCCCAAGGCTACCACAAATACTTAATGAGATCTTCATGGGATCTTTTGAAATTTTGCCTTTAATGTTTAACGCCTCCGTTGTTCCACTTTCACCAGACTCCTTTTCAGACTCTTGTGACTTCACCTTTAATAATCTTCTTTATTATTTCAGAGCACAGTGGGAATGAAGACAGCCTTTGTACATGATTTATAAAGTGTTGTCACCATAGCAACCCTACTATAATTTAGAAAACAGGCCTCTTTATAAGGAATAGGATGACTGTATTGAGAAACAACAACAAATGGCAGCTTAGCTTATCGTTTAGCTTATTCTACAACCATCCTATTTTACTATATCATCAAGCAGTACATTAATTGGTGTATTTTCACTAATAGTAGATTTAGTGTACATCTGTCCTTTGTCTTTGGATTCATGTATAGAATTAGCTTTATTTTTCCAAGAACTACCTATCAAGCAAACTCAAGTAGCTTAAACATTCCCTACAGATAGATGAAATCTTTAATTTTTTTCACAAGACAATATCCAACTATTAAAAATTTAATTTCATAAAAGCAGTATGAAGATAAAACACCTGAATTAAAGATTGAAATGTTTCACAGCAAAGGAATGCTACTGCCGCAGTGATTAAAGTTGGCAAGAATCTTCTCCTGTCTAAGTCAGGAAATAGGGTTTCAAAAACAGCAGAGGTCTGCTGTGTGCCTGGAGTGTAGTTGTAACAGGATGTGAGAAACCCCTTTGCTAATACTATTTTCTAGGTAGTTGCAGAGCTCAGACCTGAGATTTCTCATTAATCAAATGAATGATTGTTGCAGCCATAAAATTTGGGGAACTATGTAAGCCTCAAACATGGATCAATGAAATATGAGTGGAGAAACACAGTATAGGAAGCTCATGGATCAGTGAAGGAAAGACATCACTCGTATAAATATTACCTTGATAACTGTGTTATAAATTACCCGAAGAATACCTGCTGTGTTTGAAGGTGTATCTTACTGAGCATTCAGTAGATCTAACGTTTTTATGTGTGTTGAAGATAAAACAAAGAACGGAACTCTATTATTATTGGTTTGCTGCCTTTTGCAAAACATACACAGAGGGAAATCAATGATTTTAATATCAGGCATCTTTCTAGATTTCTGATTTATGAACAGTTAATAAAAGTCTACTAGTTTTCAATTGCTTGGAAATAGGTAAAATTTTAGTGAACCACATGGCATTATGGCAGTGCTTTATTCTTTCTTTGCATAGTAGGTCAGGTGTGATGACTGATCGAATATTTGTATTAACTACTATGTTGCCTATTATTTGTACATATTTTCTTCAGTTTTTCTATGTAAAATCATGTCCTTCATTCTATTTTCTCATGCAAATGTTACAGTCAACATTAATCTGAAATATTGTCTCAAAATCAAAGCCTCTCTCTTCAGTGACTGGCCACACATGTGATATTTAGAGCAACTGATTAAAAAATTTTGACAATTATGTTCATAATATGTGTTCACAGTGGAAATAGTGAAAAAAGACAAAAGTGTTATTGAATAATAGGCTAGTTTGCTAGAAAGGCAATCAGTAACTATCTATGCTATGTGTGACTGTGAAATGTGAGGCCTCCTTGTTTCAACTATAACATGTTGCATACTTTAAAAATATTTACCATATTTTATTTTTCATTGGCAAATAGTTATTGCATGCATTTATGATAAACATGCATGATATATGTATAGTTGAGCCATTATAAAACCACGTTAACA
>NW_004524697.1:5625248-5627237 GCF_000260255.1 Octodon degus | reverse complement strand
GAATTACAGGTGTGCATCACCACACCCAGTCTCAATCTCTGTGTCAGCGCACCCCAGGTTGGCCAAGGGATCGAACTCCTGGCCCCTGTATCTGCCTTAGCAGGCACTTTAATCCACTGAGCTATTTGGCCAGCCCTATGTCAATTATTTTTAAATTAAGTGTATTCCTGCAGTGTAGAAGCACACAATGATCACATTCCTTATGTGGAATTTGTACCTTTGTACCAATAAACAATAAAAATATCCTGATATTTATTGTTTTATCTCACTGTCCTTCCTCCCTCCCTACTCCCTTTCTTATTTGTAGAAGCTTTGTTTCTACTTCTTCTTTCTTCTGTTCTTTTCTTTTCACTTCCCTCTTTTACCCTCTCCCATACCCTCCTCAACTTTCCAGTTGAATGTTTTCTTTCTATTTCACAATATCTATTATATATTTTGGGCCTTGGTTATACTTTTAGATTCTGACCCTGAAAAAACAATGTAATATTTACAGACATGTGTCTAGTTTATTTCATTTAATAGTATGGACAAAAGCAGGATATTCAGCTTGTTTCCATGTCCTGGTTATTGTTAATAATTCTTTGCTTCATGGGAAGCAAAGTCAGTTCAATGGATTCAATTCCATTGAATATAATCCCAGAAGTAAGATTACAGGATATATATATATATCCTATACAGGATATATATATATATTACAGGGTCTACAGGGTATCAGTACTCAGATCAGACTCATGGTGATTCTCCTGTTTTCAGCCTCCCAAGCACTGGGATTACAGGTTCATACCACCACGTCCAGTCTCAATTGCATCTCAGCACACCCTGGTCATGGGACTGGCAGGGCATGCCCAGGATCAATCCCTTGCGTCTGGCTAAGTGCTGCTTTAATCCACTAAACTATCTGGCTAGCCCAATATTTCTTTTCTAAATTGAATAACAACTTCCTTTTTAGATTAACTTTATTGAAAAACAAGTAGCAATGAGACAGTTTCAAAACTGATTAGAGGACAGTTTCAATAATTAATACATTGTATATTGATGTCTTTGTAGTGGTTATTCATAGTATAAGATACAGACATGATATTGTGTCCGAACACTATTAGTACAAATCTTTCTTCTCATTGAAGAGAAAGTAGCTGTATATCTATCCTAACTATTTTGAATATACAGATACAAAAAATCCTTCATTTGCATCCCCTTTTCTGTTTCATTTTCTCAGAGATGGGTATTCCATTGCTATTTAAACATTGTGCATGTATGAATTCAGCAAAATAATCCAATATAGTCAAGTAGTCCATAACAGTGATGGGTTATCCGTAGGACTGGCAATGTCTGAAGTTGTTGACTTGAGCTTTTTACAGCTCGGCATATTAATATGGCTTTACTTTTTATACCTCACTTTTATACTTTTCTGCTGGATGGTTAAGACCAAGGTAAAGCAAGACCTATATAACAAGAAATGTAACTTTTGTATCTGCCAAGTTCAGTCAAATCCCCTCAGGATTTACCCTGGAACCCTGTTTTGCAGTTTGTAGATCCTTTGTCAGTGTCAGCCATGTGGATGAATCATGTCCATTGTTGACCAAGTTGCTCTCTGTGAAAGCCTGAGAGAGTGTTTTCTCTCCATGTGACTCTCCTTAGGCACTCTCTACATCATCGATCACTTTCCTCTCTGGCCCCATAATCTCCTTGATCAGTAAATTGGGACACAACTGAGTTACAGGATGATACAGTTTTCTATAATGGTTGTGCTAATGCACATTCTCATCAGCAGTATGCCTAGATTCTACTTTCTCCACATCGATAATAACACTTGTTATCTTTGGTCTTTTTAATTTCAATTTTAATTTATTTATTTTTGCTGCACCAGGGATTCAACTCAAGCCCTTGCACTTGCCAGGGAAGCTCTTATTCTACTGAGCCATCTCCCAGGTCCCTCTTTGGTCTTTTTTTAAATATCCATTTTAACAGGTATTAGGCAATATCTCACTA
>NW_004524697.1:5621383-5622499 GCF_000260255.1 Octodon degus | reverse complement strand
AAACAATAAATTAAAAATAATTTCTATTTTTTTACATATTTGCAACTTAAAATATGGGCTAAATAAATTCTGATATATCCATGCATACCCATGTTGAACAGTTGCCCTTGAGGTTTTAGTTAATAAAGCAGATCTATACAACTTGTTTCTATGTCTTCCAGCCTCCTTGTAAATAGATTTATTTCTCTAAGGATGAACTCTAATATGAATCATACCGAAATTAAACATTTTTTTCATTTAAACTACTTTAGAAATAGTATAGTATTGGAAAGATATGATGGGGACATATTCTTTAATACCAACATTTTACCAATCCTTTGCCAATAAATTTCATGTTAATGTCATGGTAGAAAGGCTATAGATGTAAAAAAGCAACATAATTTAATCTGAAGACAAACACATTTTGAATCCAATCAAGCCTGGGTTGGAAATATTGTTTCTATTATCTATAAATTGTAAAGATTGTGCAACTCTTTATATTACCCAAGACTTAATTTCCCAAAGTAAGATATAGATTTGTTAAAATAATGAAATGATTGCTGTCAGATTGATCCATGGAGACATTTAACTCAGGTGGTGGTACATAAAGACCAGTTATTTCCTAAGTCTTACATGCTTCTACTCCCATGAAAGTATAATTTATCCCAGTTAGATTTACTGAACTTTAGAATGAAGCACAAATGAACATAATTAAAACCTAACAATAAATGACAGCATATAGAAAATTTGAGGAATTGGACAGATTGTGTAAGTGTTGCATGGGATATTTTAAGAAGAAAGTGTCATTGCTCAAAAAATCATATATAATAAATATTTGACAGTATGTAGGGTGATATAAATACTTCAGTCAATTCTTCGTTACACTGAAAAGAAGTGGTCAATAAGTCTTTCAATCTTACTGTACTGTAAGTGAAAGAAAAGTTGTATTAGGTAGATTCTTTTGTTAAAACACTGTGGGAAATTATTACTAACCAGTGAAATTTTGAAATAAGAATTGGTATTTTATGTAATATTGCATGTGTTATTCTGCCTACATCAATTATTTCTTCTATCGTTCTATTTGCAGAAGTACGACTAATAGTTTACTATGACTTTTCTTACAAGTTCGTTATTTTA
>NW_004524697.1:5618621-5620175 GCF_000260255.1 Octodon degus | reverse complement strand
GTACCAGGGATTGAACTCAGGACCTTGCCAGGTAAGCACTTATTCTACTTAGCCATCTCCCCGGCCCACTAAATCATCTTGTAGTCAGTAAAAAGTAATTTGCTAAATTTTACTTTCAAATTTTGCTCCTTGTCCCCTTATTTGGTACATTTTATATTTATGCTAGCATTATTTCAGAAATCAGTAAGTTGGTCAAAATGGCAAAAAACCTGACAGTGTATGAGATTTTACCTACTGGCAAGTTAGTCTGCTTCAGCTTCATAAATGCTGGTGGAACACAGGACACTTCTAGGTCACAATAAAAAAGATTTCATAACTAATGTCACAGAAGGTGGCAGGAGTTTTGTATTCATGTAACCTCCTCTTATTCTCCAACTCCCAAAAGGTGGAACCAAAGTGAATTCTGTATCAGCTGGGGCTCCTACATCACATCACAAAACTTCAAATTTAGGAAGTCTCCACTCCTAGAATTATAGGCAGCTGAGTTAGGTCAAAATTGATATACAGTTAGAGAGGGCCTGGGCTCTCATGGAAGTCAGCACAAAAATAAAGACATCTGCATTGCAGCTGCAGGAACATCTGAAGAAGGCCAGGCCTCAAAACAAAGATTCATCGGTCAGGCCTGCATGCTTCCCTACGTGATAAACAGTGACTTGAGATTGTACTGGAAGGAGCACCATCCAGTCCCATCTATTCAGGTAGACTCAGTTACTGAGATGAGTTACTAGAGCATCTGGACCCATCTCTTCCCACAGAATGCCTTTGTTCTTTCCCGTGTAACCTTGCCACATAATTTGTTTGTCTACTGGATAAACATTAACTAAGCAGCTATACTTGTAATCGTATAGGTTGATTGTAGTTTGGTGCATGTTGTACCCATGTTGTGACTTTGTTGTATAAATTACCTTTGACAAAGAGCCCCAGTACCCACCACACTCAGGACTCCTGGAAAAACAGGAACTATTCTTAACTCTTTATCTCCAATGAAACTCTTAACTTATTTCTTTGTTTTGTAGATACATGGCTCAATGTTGTAATTTTTTTCTTTTTTTTTTTTTGCCTTTTTTTTTTTTTTAAAGAGAAAAACATGGTAGATAAGACAATAGAAATTATACACACTTTCAAAAAATTTAAAAAGAAACAAGATGATAGCTATTCAGTTGTGGTTGTTATATGGAACATTGTTGTCTTCAATGTAGTTGCTCAGATTTCCAGATATAAGCCTATAAAATTGATCAATGTAAACATTTCAAGCATTAACTGCTACTTTAAAAAGAACAAACAAATTAGTACAATCATCTTAGCAATCCTAGGTATATGCATACATGATATTTCCCCTTCCTTATTTATTTATTTGTTTTTAATTAATTTTATTGAGAAACAAATAGCAATGAAACAGTTTCAAAACAGGTTAATAGGACAGTTACAATAATTAATGTATTGCATATTATTGTTTTCATAGTAGTTATTCATAGTACAAGATGCAGACATTGTATGCTGTCCAAACATTATTAGTACAAATCTGTTTTCTCATTCAATTAAGAGAAAATAGCT
>NW_004524697.1:5616237-5617586 GCF_000260255.1 Octodon degus | reverse complement strand
TCTGGCCCCATAATCTCCTTGATCAGAAAATGGTAGACACCACTGAGTCACAGGATGTTACAAAGTAGGTTCTCATATGTCCTGAGTCCTCACTGAACTTGAATGGCTAGGGCCAAAATGTTGGCTGTCCTTGCAGCCCTTCTTTTTACTAATTTCTGTCTGCAAACTTAAGTTGTTAACCCTCTAGAAGCAAAGCTTAATGATATTGTTACCCTATAACATAGGCAGTTGAGCTTAACCTCACTATCTGTCTGAGTATCAAACATCTTAGATATAACATAGAACAGGTATTTAATTGGTAGGATTCTCACCCTACCTATATATATTGATACCTGTGAACTAAGCAACTGCATTGAAGATATCAACGTGTGATACTAGAGCCATGCTTAGAATGCTTGTCATTCTGGTCTTCTAAATATGTACTTCTTCTAATGTCACATTAATTACTGCTACACTTTCTCTCAAGTAAATGTTTGCTTTAAAAAAAAGAAAGGGAATAATTGAAAACAAGAGACAAGAAAAATAGTCATAGGACTGTCCTGCTACAATGCTGTATATCATTAGATTTATAGTTTGTGTGTAAAAATATGTAATTGTTTATTCTTATTTTTAAAATATTTGTGTGTTTATTTTTTCTTCACATTCTGTAGGGATTTAAAGTTTAACATATCAATGTTGTATGTTTCTAAAATGTCAGGCATCATATTTCTCCTACATCACTAAGGAAAAGAGGCTAACTTGCTCGAAGGTTTCCTTGCACTAAGATACTATGTGTATTTTATTTACTGCCCTGAAGCAAATCTTTCCTTTTTCTTGTAGGGAGATATTTATAAAAATATTTATCTTTAGAAATATATATTATATAACCTTTTCATGCAAAGGTATTCTGCAACTAAAAAGTTGTTAACACTTGCTCTTGTGCGTAAGAACTTGTGGATAATTAGTTTTCTATAATAGAATAAACAAAAGCCATCATGGCAACTGAAAAGAAAATGAGGACAGAAAAATTTTAACAAGTTTTTAATTTTTTTTTTACTTTGAAGTTCTTATTTTTACAAAGTATCCAATTGAACATGCCACCATTTGTAGAAATGGGCACATAATCCTTGTGTGGAGAACAATGAGGAAAACAACAAAATTTTTTGGCATTTTGGAACATTAAAGAGTATTAATTCTAGAGAATGAATAATTAGAAGAATGCTTGCAATACCCACAAAAGTGATTGATAATTAATAAACGCATGTTTTCTCTCTAGAGGAAAAGAGAAATTAGCATTAAAGGACAAATCAGTTGTTGACTTTTACTCAAGATATCTCGGCCTATGTATTTTGAAAGAAATCACTTTAAAA
>NW_004524697.1:5608896-5615972 GCF_000260255.1 Octodon degus | reverse complement strand
ATATATATATTCTTAAAATCCACCTTAACTCTGAATTACTAATATGGCATTTTTCAGGACTTTCATATCTTTATAAAGTTGATCATTTCACTCTTAGGGTAAAAATGGCTAATCTTTTCTGAAATGATATTTACCCAGTCCAGAGAATGAGTCTCATGTGTAGCTGTGGTTGCCTCTTAAGGCCACGTACATCTATTACATGCATCTTAGTTTCTAAAGTTCTCAGTTCATTTCTCTCCAGTGTAGTTACTGTTTTCCTAAAGCTGAAAAAAAAAATGAAATGAAAATTTGAAAGTTATAAAATTGTGATATATATATTCATAAGAATCATTTCATGCTATGCCAAATTCTCTTAGCATTTCCAAAACATCCACTAGAGCTCTCCATTCAAGCTAGAAGGGCATTGAGACAGATCAACCAATAAAATATATGACTGACCCACTATTTCATTAAAACTTCAGCTCTTTATGGAAAGACTTCTATAAAAATAAACTTCTTTCCTTGTATATGTTTGATGTGAAAATGAGTGCAACCACTGTTGAAAAATATCTGGGAGTTGCTCAAAAATCGAAAAATGACAACATCATGTGTTTCAACAATCCCTCTTCTAGTCTCATCCCAGTGGTCTGAAATTAGTGAAATCAGCTTGCTTACGTTTGTGGTGCTGTGATTCACTATGCTTGAGCTGTGGAGCCTGCCCACCCGTACATCCACAGATGAAAGGAAAGAAGGGTAGCTCATAGCTGCATAAGTTGTTACTTTAGAATCACTGAGCAATCAATAAGCTTTAAACATCTGGGCATAATATCTAATTATTGAAAGTTGATTCTATAGCTTTCTCAATGAAATTTTAAAAGCTGTCTGCTTACCTAATCATACAGCACAGAGATCCAGAAGACTACAATATTGTATCCATTCCTGAAACACTTTCTGGCATGTAACTCTTGCTAAACTTTATGAATTTTTCAAGCATACGGGTTTCCAGTTCAGGGGATTCTGTGGCTGTTTCCTGAACAGTTTTGAGTGATATTTCCAAGGATGAACTGATAATTCTTTGAATTCAATTATTGGAACTTGAGAAACCTCTTCATTCTATTTTGGTGCAACTGTTCATCACATGAGTTGTATCAAGCAGACCACGGTGTAGTAAAGGTGACAATTCCTAACTATATGTTCTTAGTGTTAGGGTCATTTTTAGCCACTGCTCAAAATATCTTATGAATTATGTAGGCAGAATCAAATCACATTGTTAGGTTTGAGTATGAGTTTGCTGTTTAATGCATGATGATGACAATGATAATTATTGTCATGCCCCCAAAATGCCTGCTCTATTAACATGAAAGGAAGTAATTTTTTCACTAATAGCCTGAAATTTCAATTTTATTGAATATAAAAATTATTAAAAATGACTTTTTAAAGTGTGTAATCTTCCTTCTTACTAAAATGAAAATTTGAGGTTCATACACTTACATTGTCTGGCATAATGCTTTGAGTTTGCTAAACCCACAGAAGCCATGACGCTGTTCTAATTATCTTAGGGGAGCTCTCTCAGGGCTGGCTCCTTGGACAAGCAGCCAGGGTGCTCACTGCCCTAAGCTGCAAAGACTTCCTACACTTGTCCTGGGGGCAGAGAGAACTAGGAGAAAGAAGCCTACCTATACTTACACATTGAAGGAAGAAGTAAAATTAAAGAGCAACTCCCGCCACTGGATACTTTCAAATAGATGTATTCATCTAAACAAAAGAAAATATGTAAGACACTTGATATGGTTCTAATGGAGAATTCCCCCAAAGGCTGCTATTAGGAGATAGGATCTATTAAAAAAAAAAAAAAAAGGCAAGTTTTAAGGGGGTGTGGCTGAAAGGCAGATATGGCATATTTCCCTTACTGGGCTCCTGTCTCTCTGTCTCATCTCTGTCTCTGTCTGTCTCTGGTCCCTCTCCTCTCTATCTGCTGCTCCTCCTCCCCTTCCTCTCCCCACTTCCACCTTGTCCTGATGCAATCAGTTTTCCTCTGCTATGCCCAAGTGCCATACAAATTCTGTCCTGGTGCTAGCCGACCACAGCCAGTAGACACGAGCCAAAATAAACTTGTCTTCCTTTTGGCTGTGGCTGTTGGATATTGTGTCCTAGGGACATGAAAACTGAGTAAAATAATGCCTCACTTTATTTGTTTAAAATTGAGGCCATACTTGATGGATTTGCATTAGAACAACAATGGCCTTAAATAATGTGTGCATCATGCTGTCACAATGCTAATTCAGAGAGAAATCATTTCAGCATTTCTAATAGAATGCTTCTTGGTTTATTAAGTGGTTTTACTATAATGGGCCTTTCTATTGCATTTGAATGAGACAGACAATATATTTATATTTCATTGATCCTTCTTCCTTCATTCCCCACTCCTGGTTCTGTGACAGGTGTGTTTGAAAATTTACAGGCACAATCCTGCCTGTATGATGACCTCACTGGGCTGATGTCTAAGAAACAGTACAAAGCGAATGCACACACCTCGCCTAACACTGTTAAATAAAGGAGTGTAACATTTTGCTATGGAATAATGCTTTCAATTATAGTGGAAGTTTTAAAATTGCAGCTGAATATAGTATAATTTTAGTAGCTCATTTCTCCTGAGACATCCACATCATTTATCACTCCTGCTGCCATCTGGCATGTCTGAACCATCATGATCAGCAGTTTATGTAGAAATTAAAACGCTCAATGGGTCTCTCTTCAATAATGCTTTGAGGTCAGGGACAATATTGCTGGCGGCAGAGAAGATACATTTTTATCACACACTTGAGAGGCATCCATTGGATGTATTTTATAGCTTACTAGGTTAAGACCAGCCAAGCTTTTCCTTATTTGCACTGACCTGACATGGGGGTCATGCTGTATAATAACTATCTAAGAATCACTGAGAGTAGTTCCCTTTCTGTTACTGTGCTTATGCAGCTGCATTCAACTAAAAGCTTGGCGGCAGCAATGAAAGTTCTCATTCTCTCTCTCTCTCTCTCTCTCTCTCTCTCTCTCTCTCTCTCTCCCAACCCTCTTTTCTCTCCCCTGCCCCCATATATTTGTTTGTATTTTCTGGTGAAGAATTCACAACAGCAACCATATATTAGCACAGCAATATTTTATGCACTAATCATCTCAAATGCCAATGACAACCATTCCTCAACACATAGAAAGTAATGTTCAACAAAAAGTACCTTGAGGGCCGGGAAGATGGCTCAGTGGAATAAGCGCTTCCCCGGCAAGTGCAATGGCCTGAGTTCAATCCCTGGTTCCGCAAAAAAAAATTAAAAAAAAAAAAAAAAAAAAAGTACCTTGAAACATTATTTGATGATGTCATCAAAGATGTCTTGGAATTTAATTTAAATTGGAAGTCTTTTCTCAAGGCTGGAGCTATAGTTATATGTTCTAAGCACCTGCCTGGCAAGCTCAAGAATCCAGGTTTGATCCCCAGTATAGCATGCTGCGCATGCTCCAGAACACCGAGCTTGCCATACCAGACCCTGAAAATGGGTGGTAGATGCCTGTAATCACGGTGCTGGGGAAGCTGAGACAGGAAGATCACCATGAGTCTGAGTGGCATAGTGAGGCCCTATATCCAACTCTCAAACAAACAAACAAAAATGTCAGGAAGTCTTTTCTCATATTTAAAATATAATTCTACTTTTATACTTCTTGTTTTGTCTTCCTTCTCTTCTTTTATGAGCAATTTATATATTTTAACCTAAAATCTTGTTGGGATTAGCAAGGTAATCAAATTTAATGGACCAGCCCCTTCACCTGAGCCACAGCAGCTAACGGGCTCCAGGCTCAGGGTCCCCTGTGACCACGCAGCAGGGACAATGATGCAAGGGGCGCTGCTGGGCCGATGAATAATCCCAGCACTCGGGGAGCAGCAGCAGCAGCAGAGAGCAGCACTAGAAAAAGTTTGAAGCGGCCTCAGGCTTTCTGGACCACCTCAAGTCCTGTGACATGTCATTGTGGACGTATCTCTGGACTGTGTGGTTCTTCCTCCTGCACTTTCTGGTCTACATCCTGCAGGTGCATTTCAAAATTAATGAAATTTGATCACAGAAGCTTTCAAAAATGTGAGATACTCTCACTCCATCCAGCACTCAGACCTAGTGTGTATGTGGGACCACCAGGGCCCCACCAGACTCATATTCCAGCCAGCACCCAGGCCATGCATGTGAGTGGAACTTTCTCCATCAGACAGATCAGGTGTGCAACCCTGTGGCAGAACTCCTTGCAGAGAGGCTAGAGGGTAGACCCATTCAGTTGATCCAGGAGCAGAATATCTCACCAGAGTGACACAGCAGGTTCACTTCCAAGGGCTGCAGCATCAAGTGGAACACAATAATCAGACCCAAACCACACCCGCCTAGAAAAATTTGAACTTAATAGATCCGGACCTGGTGCTAAAGTAATAACTCTGCCAAAGCTCTACACCAAAGGTGAGAAGACAGTGCTATACAAAATGACAGCAAGAAGGAGAAATATGCGTTCTCAGGCCCCAGGCCCACCCAGAACACATACTGGAGACAAGCACAGAAGAAATTGGAAAGCACATACCTGAAATCTCTGAAATAATAGCATCTGAAGTAAACAAACAACTGCAGAAAGGTATAGAGGAAATTAGAAGATAAATAATTTCTGAAGTAAAAAAAGAAATGATAATGATAATGAAAGAAGTACTAAGTACTTCTAAAGAAGACATTGATAAAAAAAATAGAGAATAGAAAAATGATGAAATCCTTGAATGAGCATTATGGGAAAGATACAGAATGCATGAAGCAGATTCAAAGTGATATACAGGAAACTAAAATCTCAATCACAAGCTGGCAAAACTGTTTGAATGAAAGTGGAAATAGACTTTCAGACCTTGATGATACCATTATAGCTAGTGAAAAGGTAAGAAAAGATCTCTTAAAAACAATTAGGATGCAGGAAAAAATTTCAACATCTGCAATTGATGCAAAGATGATCAATGTAAGACTAATAGGCATCAATAAGAAAGAAAGAGACAATACAAATGATATAAAATAACATGGGCAGAAGTATAGCAGAAAATTTCCCAAATATGGGTACACAGTCTGACATTCAGTTAACTGAAGCGTATAGAACTCCAAATAACATCAACTGAATTAAAACCACATCCAGATGTATAATAATCAAGATTACAGATAGTCAGCACAGGAACAGTATACTAAAAGCTGCTAGAGAAAAGAAACATGTCCCATTTAGAGGAAAACCCATTATGGAAGATTTCTCTTCACAAACCATCAAGTCAAGAAGAACATGGAGCAAAGTACTTCAAGTCTTGCAAGAAAACAAATTCGAACCCAGACTGATATACCCTGCAAAACTCTAAAGTATAATGGATAAGTGAAATACTTCTATGACAAAGCACATCTAAAGAATTTCATGACAGAGCCAAACCAACACAGACTACTAAAAGATATTCTTGAGAGAGATCAAAATGACCACAACTCCATGAATGAGAATGGAAAGAACCCACCAAATAGGGCAAAGAATTAAACACAGGAGAAAAAGAGGTACACAATAGTTGTGTTTCAATTATTCTTTTGTATACAGCAGCAAAATGTGTCCATCCACATACTCTAAAAATGAACTTCTCATGCACCTGATGGGTCATGATTGTGTCTGGGTCTATAGGTGGATATCAAGGAAATAGCAGTAGCTCAGTCCCACAAGTGACACCTGGCCACCATTAAGCATCAGGGATACTGTCCACATCCACCACATACTAGAATTTTGTACAATATTCTAAACCTAGACTGTAAGAAGTGCTGGTCATATATTTGCCATTCTAGTATTTTGTTATGTTTTATTCTTAGTAATTCTTTACTATCATGAAAATTTTTTCTTAGTTGATGTTTTTGTATATATTAACCTAATCAAATACTATGGGAGTACTCTGAATTGATCACAGATTAGTACATATGATACACTACATTCTGGCATCTTGGGCTCACAATTTAATTTTAGTTTTTGAATATTATTTTGAAATATTTAATTTTGAATTAATATTTAATTAATTTTCTGAATTTTGTTTAATTTTAATTTTTGTTTTATGATTTATACTGTTTCTTTGACTTACAATCTACTTACAAGATGTGGTATTTTATTTTCTCCTAGCATTAGAAACTTTAAAAAGTGTTTCCAATTTCCACTGACTTTATATTAGTCCTTCCTTGTCTTTTACACACACACACACACACACACACACACACACACACACACACGAAAAAAGATGTATATAACCTGACATGAGATTGATACTGTTTGTGGAAATCTTCAATGACCTTTTAAATGGGTTTGTCTATAATTATATTTTACATAGTCTTGCATAAAAAATGAGATCCCAATTGTTGATTCTTTGAAGCATTCCCAAGCAGATTGATTTTGTTCATGAACTATTTATTTACCCCAATGTCCTGAAGGTTTCTACCTACATTTTGTTCCAGAAAATTTAGTGTTTCATTATTAATATTTAAATCTTTAATCTATTTTGACTGTAGTTTTATAGAAGGTAAGAGGCATGGTTCTCTTTTAGCCTTCAGCATGCTGAAAGCCAGTTTTTCCAGAACCAATTATTAAAGACGATATCTTCCTTCAAACAAGACCAACAAAAAACCCACACAAATTTAATGGACTTCTTATTGCCTGGAATTGAAAGTTCATGACTTATTTTTAATGGAAAGAAAATCAATATAGCAACTTAAAACTGATAGCTTATACAGTGATATCTCAGTTCTCAAATGTAATTCATTCCATGATTCAGGCCCTGAAAGTGAACTTACTTCTTATCCTTCATTTGTATACATTTCTGCTGGATGGTTAGGACCAAGATAAAGCAAGACTTATGCAACAAAAGTTGTAGCTTTGGGTCTGATAAGGTCAGTGAAATCCCCTCAGGATTTATCCTGAGATCCTGTAAGTCAAATTGTAGATCCTTTGTCAGTGTCAGCCATGTGGATGAGTCACGGCCATTGCTTGGCCAATGTGCTCTCTGTGAAAGCCTGAGAGAATGTTTTCTC
>NW_004524697.1:5594072-5595304 GCF_000260255.1 Octodon degus | reverse complement strand
GTAAAGAGAGGAAAAGAGGCTTGCTGACCCCCTTATCCCCTTTGCTTAAGTGTTGCTACTATACTTTGCCACCTTCCCTGTAGTCAGGTGATTATGGATTGAAACCTTCGTATACTGTAAGCTTAGTAAACCTTTCCTTCCTTAATTTTGGGTGTCAGTTATTTTATCTCAGCCAGAGAGAATAGTAACTATGACAGTTTTCTTTCCTTTATCTCTTAGTTATAGAATCAATTTTGATGCAAAATCTGCCTAAAGTTACCTGTTTTTTCCTGCACTGCATAACCCTCCGGAAGTCAGACCATGGTATTGTTTACTAGATTCAGCTCTGTTCATTGCAGTTTTGTTGGGGTGGTATTTGACAAAGAAATCCTGATACTCGTTCCATTTTTCCAGGATGGATTGTATCAGATCGTTGCTAACCTCCTGCCTGTCTTCCTCTTACTCAGTGGAATGCTTCTCTAAAAGCACTTCCTGCTGCTCTCTCTGGAGTTCAAGTTCTTCCATCTTCAGCTCCTACTGAAGGTCCTCAACATGCTCCTCTATGTCTGGACCATCAAGGTCTAGACCCCTACTCTTGCTTGTAATATAATTTCTACTTACCCCTGCATTGGAACCTTCAAAATCATGTTCAGAGGCACAGTCTGGCCACAGTTTCTTCCAGGTTGAGTTTAAGATGTTGTATATGACACTTTTCTTGGTTTTGTCAATGAGGCTGATGTAGTGGAGGACACTGAAATGTTTCTTCGAGACCTGTTTCAGAGTCAAGGACATCTGTTCAGTGACAGTAAATAATACACCTGATGAAGAGTGCCTTTGTTAACAGCTGCTTGAAGCTGCAGATCACTTGCTCCAGAGAGGTTTTGGGTTGACATGGAAAAATCTGACCTCTAGGAAGTCATATATAGCACCCATATCCTTTACCAAGGGTAATGGGTTGCCAGGGCACTGTCCATCAGAAGAAAGAACCTTTCAGGAAGTTGCTTATCAAAAAGACATTTCTTAATGGTGGATGGGAAGAACTCAGGCAGCCATTCTATGAACAATTAATTGCCTTGGAACCCAAGCTTTCACATCTGCCATCCACATGACAATGACAGGCAGCTTGGTCTTGTTCACAGGCTGTTCCTTGAATATCTGAGAGGGCCATACCAGTACTGTTGTCCCTCACTTATCACACAAGTTACTTCCCAGGCACCCACTGATAAGTGAAAATCAGCAAAGTACTGCTGTTA
>NW_004524697.1:5587896-5591637 GCF_000260255.1 Octodon degus | reverse complement strand
TTATTATTACCCTACAAGATAGGCAGTTGAGCTTAACCTCACTATCTGTCTCAATATCAAACATTTTAGGCATGGCATGGAACAGGTATTTTCCATCAAGTATTGACATGCTAAACTTTAAGTTCACACAGATTATGAAGAAAAAAAATTTAAAAAATATATTTTGAAAAATATGAATAAACAATTACATATTTTTACACAGAAATTTAGAAATCTAACCATATACAGCATTGTAGCAGGACAGCCTTGTGATTTATTTTCTTGTCTCTTATTTTCATGTATTACCTTTTTTTTAAACAAACATTTACTTGAGACACAGTATGACAGTAATTAGTATTTATTTATCTATCAATCTATTTATTTATTTTTCTAATTACTGTGCCCAATCTCACTCTGAAGAGCCAGTTTCTCTCTCTTGATTTGTTTCTACTTTTTCAGGAAAACTTTGTCATTGATTTTAAAAAATGACATTTTAATTACACTCTGTACCAACATCAGACATCATGACAGTGGAATTTATCTGTCATAATATTAAACAGAAGTCCTCAGGCGAATGATTTACTATCTAAACAACGAATAGTAAAAGTTGTAAGAAAAAACATTAGGATATTTTGCTACATTTCACTCAGGGTAAGTCTTTCTTCTTTCTTTGTAATACTGTATAATTATGAGGATAGGTATCCATGCATATATTTAACTGAGAAGATGAAGGAGAAAAATTGAAAGTTTCAAATGATGGAGAATCATTAAAGTCTAACACACAGCTCTAAAAGAAATTTCAATAATACCTATATTAAAATAAAACAAGGTGCCATAAGTCTGTGTGAAAATTTATGGAATTTACTGATCAGTATGGACACTTGTAAAAATACAATCGTATGGTTAAATATATTATAGTTTCATTTACAACCATTGTCTAAAACAAAAATTAGAATTGAAGACCATTCAGAAGGTCTATCTCCACTTAAAACATATGAAAAAACATCCAAACTAAGACTAACCAGATTTGTGAATTATGTAAATAAATATTACTTTAAATATTACTTTAGGTTGAAAGCATGAGTACACTGACACATAATGTAAAATAATGATTAAACTCTTGATTATTAATTCTAAAAGAAATCATGTATATGTAAGAGCTAATGTTAAACTTTTCTCAAAAATGACTCCAATTTTTATTAATTTTATTGAGGAACAAATAGTAATGAGATAGTTTCAAAACAGGATAGTAGGACAGTTACAATAATTAATACATTGCATATTGTTGTCTTCATAGTAGTTATTCATAGTACAAGATGTAGACATGATATCCTGTCTAAACTCTATTACTACAAATCTTACTTCTCATTGAATTAAGAGAAAGTAGCTGTATATCTATCCTAACTATTTTGTACATACAGATACAAAATGGTCCTTCATTTATATCCCCCTTTTTCATTTAGTTTTGTCAGAGATGGGTATTCCATTGCCATTTAAATATTGTAGGTGTGTGAATTCACAAAATAATCCAGTATAGTCCAGTAGTCATAGTGGGCTATCCGTAGGACTGTGCAGACCACAAAAGTCATCTCTGAAATTGCTGGGCTCCAGATCTTGTTCCCTGGTCTAGCTGTGCTTTCTACCACTCTCTTTGTGACTCCTTACCACTGTAAACCTTAACTGATTCCCACAGAGGTTTGATCTACTACAATAGTACTTATCTCTTATTCTAGCCATCTATCAATATCATCAATACATCATTGGTAATGTAATTTATTTAAAGCAATGAAGCATTATGATTATTATATGTTTCTCAATAAAATTAATGAAAAATAAATAAATAAATAGGATAGATATACAGCTGCATTCTCTTAATTCAATGAGAAGAAAGATTTATACTAATAGTGTTTGGACAGGATATCATGTCTGTATCTTGTACCATGAATAACCACTATGAAAACAACAATATGCAATGTACTAATTATTGAAACTGTCCTACTAACCATTTTTTATTTTTTATTATTTTTATTTATTTATTTGTTCATTTATTTATTTATTTTTGGTGGAACCAGGGATTGAACTCAGACCCTTGTGCTTGCCAGGGAAGCACTTATTCCACTGAGCCATCTCCCTGGCCCCCTACTATTTGGTTTTGAAACTGTCTCATTACTATATGTTTCTCAATAAAATTAAAAAAAAATCACTCTGCCCTTAAGCCAATATTTGTTTCCTGTGGATATTGGTATTCTACTCTAAAAATTTAATGCTGAGGTATGTATAGTAGTAACTATTTGAAAACTATCAAAACAAGAATGAGCTGCTTTGAAATGATCAAGGTTTGAGAAAGAATATCTGGGCATGTGTATATAGCCCTTAATTGAAATGGGCAAATCTGATAAATCTGCCCATAGGGACAGACTACTCCCTGGGTTGTCTCACCAAGACTGCACTTAGACTGATGCAATTGTCCTTGAGGAAAGTGGTTGGAAAGAGGGAAGGATCTTTGCACTTAAATGAGTGAATGTAGCAAAAGACAAAACAAAAGAAGCTGAATGATTTAGGGTTGAACATCAACCAGGTATGTCTTTGGCAATGAGTCCAGAAGGACACTTTAATTCAGAGTTTAGAAGCAGAGAAAGAGGAGGATGAAAAGGAAAAAGCCAGCATTTGTGTAACCTATCTGTAGGTTATTTGTATATGAGTATATTGATTTATTTAAAATTTTTTTGTATATAATTTGGGCAATTTTGTCACAAATCTATAGTACACAGAAAGCGCAATAGTCTAAGCAAAATGATCCTCAGAAAATTATTTATATTGCAAAAAGCAAATAAATCAATATTTAAAATTAAGCACATATATGCTGGAAAAAATGTGCTTCTTATTTTATAAGTTAATAACATGGCTTTGCTTCTTCTAGGTGAGTGGTTAATTCCAAAAGATTATAAGCAAATATATAATAAAATCACACAGTTGATAAAATTTAAGAAACTAATTCTTAAAAATAATGATTAAAATATGGTAGCCAGGTTTTAAGAAGTGGCCTGTTTTTGTTACTCCTTATTCTAAGATGTGTTGTGTACATGTGCCAATCCTCAACAATAAGTATAATCAGGTGCCAGGGAGATAGCTCAGTAGAATAAGCACTTCTCTGGCAAGTGTAAGAGCCTGTGTTCAATCACTAGTTCTGCCAAAGAAAAACAAAACAATAAGTATAATCATTAGGTACTGCAAATGCTTAATAACAAAAAGTAAAATTTTAAACAAAAAAGCACTGCAGATACAGCTCAGTGTTAGAGTGCCCCTGGATTCTATCTTTTTAACACTGGAAATAAAAGAGTGACTGTTGGGAAAGTTGTTTTTTATGAAAATTATCATAATTGTACAGCAGTAATATTTTGAGGATTTTAACTACTGTGATAAAAGCTTGTTTTAAATATGATTTACAATATTTCTCAATGTGTACTGATACATATTATTTCATAATACTGCTATAGTTTCTCATTGCTATACTTGCTATCAAGTTGAGATATTAATTATATAAAATCTTTAAAAAGTGAAGTCATGTTTTTAAGAAGCTGTGTTTCAATTTATCTGGAACCAGAAAAGATCTAGAAGAGCAAAGACAATCCTGGGCAATAAAGACAAGGCAGGAGGCATTACAATTCCTGACTTGAAATTATACTACAAGGCTAATGGGATAAAATCAACATGGTACTGGCAACAAAATAGACCTGAGGATCAATGCAATACATTAGAAGA
>NW_004524697.1:5551917-5587006 GCF_000260255.1 Octodon degus | reverse complement strand
GATATATGTGTGCCTATGTTTATAGCAGCACAATTTGTGATAGCCAAATCTTGGAAACAACCAAGATGCCCATCACCTCAGGAATGGTTGAAAAAGATGTAGTATTTTTACATAATAAAGTATTACTCAGCTATAAAGAATGATAAACTCGAAGCCTTTATGTTGAAGTGGATGCCACTTGAACATATACTCAGAAGTGAAATAAACCAGACACATATGTGTAAATATCATATAGTTTCCCTAGAATAAAAACTCAAAAGAAGAAATACAAATAGAAAAGTATAACACAAGTAAAAGGAAAGCAGGATCTCAAGGACTAACTAATCAAGAGGGGAAAAAGAGAAGAACTAGGAAACATGACAATGTCAAGCTATACAGTTATATATAGAAGATGGGCAAGGCAATGATACTGAGAATCTCCAGAAGATTTTTGAATCTAGCAGTTAGTTGGAAAGATTCTCACCCTGACTAACTATATATACTGATACCTGTGAACTAAGCAACTTCACTGCAGATGGTAATTTGTTATAGTAGTTTCATGCTTGGAGGGCCTGTCATTCTGGTCTTCTGAATATAGGCTGCTTGTCATGACATGCCAGTTGCTGCTGTGCTGTCTCTTGTGTAGATAACTGTTCAAAAAGTAGGGGGTGGTGAGTGAAGGCAAGGGATAGGAAAAGGAACATTGTGAGACTGCCCTGCTTCAAGGTTGTAAATGGTTAGATTCTTGGACTTACGTGTAATCATAAGAAGTATATAATTCTTTATGCCTATTTTTGAAAATATATTCTAATTTTTCAATGTTTTTTCATCATATTGTACAGAGACTTAAAGTTCAACATATCAATACTTAATGAAAAATACCTGTTTTATGGTATGCCTAAGATGTTTGATATTCAGACAGATAGTGAGGCTAAGCTTAACAGCCTAGGTTGTATGGTAATAACAATAAGCTTGTTCAGGACGATTAACAACCTAAGTTTGCAGGTGAAAATTAGAGAAAAAGGAGGGCCATAAGGAAAGCCAACATTTTGGCCCTAGCCTTCCAAGGTCATTTAAGACTCAGGACACATGAGAACTTGTACTGTAATGTCATTTAACTCGGTAGTGTCCCAAATTTTCTGATCAAGGAGATTATGGGGCCAAAGAGGAAAGTGATCAATGATGTAGAGTGTGCCTCAGGAGAGTCACATGGAGAGAAAACATTTTCTCAGGCTTTCACAGAGAGTACATTGGCCAAGTAATGGCCGTGACTCATCCACATGGCTGATACTGACAAAGGTTCTACACTGAGGTACAGGATCTCAGGATAAATCTCAGGGGATTTCACTGACCTTATCAGACCAAAAAGCCACAACTCTTGTTGCATATGTCCTGCTTTACCTTGGTCTTAACCATTCAGCAGAAAAGTATAAAATCGAAGTATAAGAAGTAAAGCCATGGTGTTATGTTGAGTTGTAGGGGACTCAGATCAACAATTTCTGACATTGCCAGTGAAGCAGAAGACCCAGTACTATTATGGACTGCTGAACTCTTTTAGAATATTTTGCTGAGTTTACACACCTATAATATTGAAATGATGGAACTTAACAATAAAAGGGGATTCAGATGAATGTCCATTTTGTATCTGTGTATTCAAAGTGGTTAGGATAGATATATAGTTACATTCTCTTAATGAATAGAGGGATTTGTTCTAGTGGTGTTTGTAAATAGGATATCATGTCTGCATTTTGTACAACAATTAACCTCTAGGAAGAATGTATGCAATGTGTTAATTATTGAAACTGTCCTACTAATTTGGTTTGAAACTCTCTCATTGCTATTTGTTTCTCAGTAGAATTATGGAAAAAAAGAAACTATGTTTCACATTATTAATGCATACCTCAGATTCTTTTTGCAAGAGTGTTGATGTTATGCATTTAAAGCAACTGTCCTTCTTTTTTTAAGTGTTTATTTCTATCATGTAGTAGTAGTGGTGTTTTTTAGATACTCACAGTGATGTAATTCCCCTGAAATGTGATATTCAGAACATTAGTCCTGATTCTTTTGTTTAAAGAGTAATTCCAATCTATTTCATCTATTAGTCATTATGTTTTCAAAGATTATACATCCTACAAAAAATATTTAAATATTCATATACTCCTTTTGGATCCATGTTCTTTCTTTCTTACAATTTGTACTCACTTTGCTACTCTTCCACCACAAAAAAGCAGTATAATATCTTAGTCAGGCAATTTTAATTTGACTCTGCACTTTCACCTACTTAAGACAAGAAGTAATGCAATATTAATTGATTTCTTTGTTTGTGGCTTTGGATTTCCATTTGTTTTCCTTTTTTCCATCTCAAGTTCACAGACTGAGGTAGACGAAAGTTGGTATCAGGACATTTATCATCAAAATACAGTTGCTGAAAGAGTGGTGCCCTGAAATTGACTCTGCTCCATGATACACGCAGAACTCTGTTCCCAAAGTTCTGTTTGACTAGAGTTTCAATAAGTTTATTATCAAAGGTAGGAGAAAAATGAATAATTCACACTTGATTTATGAATGTTTCTTATGCCAGTGAGAAAGCCATATCCTTTGGATAAGGAAATCTACAAAGAGGTAGCCAAACATCCTTAGCACTTACTTAGTATTTGACCATTTGCTCTGGACCAAGGAGCCATTACTGAACAGAGATATGATAGGTACGAATATAGTCCTTCTGTCTGTGTGCTATTGTCCTGTAGATACTGGAAAAACAAACACTGAAAAGTACACAGGTGCACACACACACACACACACACACACAGCATGGAAAATAAAGTAAAAGTAAAATGATTAGGGGAAAGCTATCTCTATTTGAATTACAGACCAATCACAGTAAATACTGCAAATGAAATTTTAGGTTTGAATACTACATTAAAAAGGGGGATATGAGAGGGCTTTTTATAAACTTGTAGAAATTTTACTTTTTGATTTAGTTTTCCAACAGTTGTATTCAGTGTTTTTCCTTCTTTTGAATTATTCATTTCATTTCTAAGTTCTGGACAAGAGTTAAGGTGGAATCCTCCATTGTACCCGTATGCTTTCTCTTTTCACTCTCTATTGTACCTTAAGAAAAGTTTCATATGCAAATGCTCAGTCTGTACCCACATATGATCTATAGGAGCACATACAAATGGCCTTTTTCCTTATGCTGTTGAGAACTGTAGGTTAATATGCCATTGAAAAGAAGACACCAGGAAGAAGCATGTATGCTCTGGAACTGGAACTGTGTGATCATGACATTTCAAGACTCCATGTATGTAGTACATAATAGGTAAAAGCCTACCTGCAGATGTGAGAAGTCCCTTAGTGTTATGATTTTCTCATCCTATGAATAATTGTATCACCACATGGCTGCAGGAGGGCTGGTCAAGAAGCTTATGTGAAGTGGAGAAGCTAGGTTTAAGAGACATGCTGTTTAAGCATCAAGGAAAAGGAATTACTATGTGTGAATACATATGTGTGTTGAGTACTGATATCTATGGAGAAAAATTAATAGTCTAAATAGTTGATAATTAATTGTTTTGGACACAAGATCTCTTGAGAAGAATATTCCTGAAACATGGAATCTGAGCAAATGATTTATTAACTGCACTCAGCAGAAATTTTCAGGAAGTAGAAGTAGAGGGAGAAAGATGTCAACAAGGATGTGATTGTAGACTACAATAGTATCTTCACTTAGATTTTCTTTTCAATCTCAATATTCAATTTATTTAAAACTTTGTCTCAGTTTATGTTTTTATGAGTACAAGTTTTTAAGAACAATGATTCTATTCGTCTGGGGAGCTGGTGATTGTAAATAACACACCATCTCTTTTTATGCCTTTTTCTTTCTTTGCCTTCCTCCCATCTTGTGGTATTCTTCCCTTTTGCCAAATTTTTCCTCCCTGTTCTTTTATTAGATCTTTATATGTTATTTTGGATGTCTTGTATAAGAGAAATGTGCAATCTCTCTCTCTCTCTCTCTCTCTCTCTCTCTCTCTCTCTCTCTCTCGGCGGAACTAGGGATTGAACTCAGGCCCTTGCTCTTACCAGGGAAGTGCTTATTCCACTGAGCCATCTCCCTGGCCCCTTGTGTCTTCTTTATTTTACGTAATACTATAATCTAATGGTACATCCATTTTCCACAAATGAATCAAATTTACTTTTCTTTATGATGGAAAAGTACTCCAATATCTAAAGCTTCCCTTACTTATATAGGAAATACTCTGTATAAATTCCGTCCTTGGTGCTGCATACCATGAAGAAAAGAGGTAAGATTGCATGCCTCCTTCATTAGTCAGGTGTTAGCAATGGGCTATTCTCTGTACTTTTTGGCAGAATAAGCACTTTGGGCAAAGCTGACAAGGTGACATTATAATTTCTTTTGTAATATCCAAGAAAAGTGGAGAATGGACCTGTGAAAGGACCCAAGAGAACTTGAAGAGAGAACATGACACATGCTCTCTATGGAAGTGAAGTCAAGATATAGTTGATGAACAATGCCATAATCAATAGCTGAGTTTTAGTGAGGTGGTGACTATTGTCCTACAACAAACATGGCAATTTCTGCCAGCAGATTTCATGGGAGCAAACAATATCTAGAAGGAAATAAGGGTGAAATATAAGGTTTTTTCTTCTCACAAGTGAAGCTTTCATATGTCTTTGAACAATGACTATGGGAATATTTAAATATATATATATATATATATGTATGTATAGGCAGAACTGGGGATTGAATTCAGGCCTTAGAGCTTGCCAGGCAATTGCTTATTCTACTGAGCTATCTGCTGGCCCCTTAAGTAAATATTAAAAACAGAGAGGATGGCTTTTGGATAAGTCATCAAAATACATGATTGGAGGGAGACTGCAGAGAAACACTGCTGTACAGACAGCAGCACCTTGAATTAATGAAAGAACGTGATGAATTTCAGTATGTTGGAATAAAACTAATGGGTGAGAAATTACCAAAGAAGAAACAGTGTCTTAAAGATGTAGAACTAATATATTTAGTTATCTTTTAGAGAGAAGAAATTTAAAAAAAACAAGAAAGAGAAAGAAAGAAAAAAAAGGGAATAGGATTTAGAATATTAATCAAATGTACATATGTATCTTTCTGTTCAAAAGTGCTCTGTATTTATGTATAATCTCATGTGCTTGTCTATTATCCAGTCACATGCTTTCCAAAAATTGCCATTTTAGAAACCAGCCTTTTAATTTTTAGAATTAATTTGCTGACATTTTTGTAATTATTTGCAAAAACAGTTCTAAAACAAAACATTTTCTATAGATACCTTTTGAAATGTTATGTGAATATATCAACAAAAGAGAAAGATAAGGTTTATCTTGTGAATACACATTTATTTTCTTTTTAAGAATAAATTACCTTTATTAATGAAGTTTTTTCTTTGGGAAAACCATAGTACACAACGAAAATTTAAAAATAAGCATGGCTCTGACTCTAAGGATTCTGGAAGTAATAAGATTCAGTCTAAAACATTTTTAGTTTTGAGAAATTATATACATTTTCCTTCATGCTTCATATTACAAGTTTATAGTTAAAAAATACAGTTAATAGTGTGCTATTACTTAGCATTTGCAGAACAAATAATATTGCTTCCCAAATTATATTTCCAGTGAAATTTGATCTTTGTTATTCTGTTCAACCCCTTTATCTGTAACTGCTCAGAAAAGCAACAGATGGTGTGAATTATAAGGAAACCAGGACACAATACACAGTCATTTAAAAATGACTTATAAAGATATAAAAATAGAACAATGAATAAAAAATCTTCTGTAACAATATAATTGTGATGAAGGCACAATAAAAAGATTAAAATGAGGCATACCTAAAATCAGAAATAAAGGTTTCAGGATTTTAATATTAAAAACAAACTTATTTATACTTACCGTCAAATTCACATATCACTAATTTGTAGAACTCATTTTTGAGACATAACATTCTTTAGGGGTACCTATTTTTTGATGAGTATCTGGTCACTCATTACAGATCCAAAGTCAATAGAAAATAAGATTCTTTCAAAAGAAGCAATTATCTATTAATATCCTATTAAGAATTTTAATAGTATCAATATTCCTCTTACAATCTGTTTTGGTTTGTGTCTAGTTGTCCACCCAAAGCCTCATGCAGTCATGGAGCAGCTTCTAGAGTGTGTGATTAATTTATGATTCAATGCTGGGATTGTGGTTGTGAGTTCTGCACCCACACTGGGGCCAGAGATCTGTGTAAGGAGTGGAGTGAGGCTTGTCAGTTGCCTGGACTATAGCCCCTCTTGTGCTCTTTACTGTTTTTACGCCTCCATGAACTGCTGCCCTCTGCCCTGCGCCACTCTGCCTTGGAGCCAGCAGAGTATGGACTGAAACCTCCACTGATTGTGAGCTAAATATACCTTTACTTATTGAATTTCAGATGTCAAGTACTTTTTCCCATCGATGAGAGAAGAGTAAATGAGACACAATCCATTCAGTTGTTATACAATGCTACAATGTTTGTAGCAGATCTCATTGGAATTTCAATGGCCATTGAGGACCCCCAGATTTACTTCATTATTTGCCTAAATAATTCCTAGACACTTTTGTACATATTGAAGATTAAAATATATTCTTAAGCATCTTAGAAGAATGTACTATATTAATTTCATCTCGACAAAATCTGAAAAAGAAGCCAGCTTCTATCAACTACTAATGTCATTCATTTATTTTTATTGTACCTTTCTGATTTTATTTATTTGTTAAGTTCTGATTTGTTTTACCTATGAGTATGGTATCTAGTTGAATCCATTGATGAATGAAAGCCTCACACTTATCTTTTTTATAGCTGAGTGATATTCCATTGTGAAAAAGTACCACATGATTTTTATTTATTCCTCAGTTTATGGACATTTGAATTATTTCCAATATTTAGCTATGATAAATTATACTGCTATGAGCATAGGTGCACATAAATCTCTGTAGTATGATGTTTTCAGTTCTTCTGGAAAAATACATCAGAAGGGAATAGCTGGTCGAATTGGATCTCTAATCCTAGTATTTTGGAAGCTCCACACTGATTTCTATAGTGGTTGTACAAGTTTACACTCCAACCAATGGTGGAGAACTGTTTCTTGTTTCCCACAGTCCCTCCAGGATTTTTTATTGTTTAATTTCTTAATGATAGCCATTCCTTCTGGGGTGAGATGGAATCTCAGCGTTGTTTTGATGTGCATTTTCAAATGACCAATGATTTTGAATATTTTTCATATATTTATTTGAAGTTTGTAATTTGTTTTTATAAATTTTAATGAGAAAGAAATAGCAATGAGACAGTCTCAAAACAGGTTCGTAGGACATTTACATTAATTAATACATTGCATATTGTTATCATAGTAGTTATTCAGAGTACAAGATGCAGATATGATATCTTGTTTAAACACTATTAGTACAAATCTTTCTTCTCATGAAATTAAGAGAAAGTAGCTATATATCTATCCTACTTTTTATATACATATATACATTCCCTCAGGCTTTTGCAGAGAACAAATTGGTCAAGCAATGGCCATGACTCATTCACATGGCTGACACTAACAAAAGACCTACAAACTGCTGTACGTGGTTTCAGGGTAAACCCTGAGGGGAGCTGACTGACTTTATCAGATACAATAGTTACATTTTTAGTTGTATAGGATTTGTTTTATCTTAGTCTTAACCATCCAGCAGAAAAGTATAAAAATGAGGTATAAAAAATAAAGCCATATTAATATACTGAGCTATAAAAGGCTCGTCAACAACTTCTTTGTCAAAGACATGGCCAGTTCTGTGCATAACCCACTACTATGATGGGCTATTGTACTATATTGGGTTATTTTGCTGAATGCAAGCACCTGCAATTTGCATTTCTTCACCTGAAAACTGAATATTCATTTCAGATTCCTATTTTGGGATTGGCTCTTTGAATTTTCAGGAGTGGATTTTATTTATTTATTTTATTCTTTGCATGTTCTTGACAGAAGTCCTTTGTCTGAGGGTTAGTCAATTACATTTTTTCTCCTAATTAATTGGTTTTCTTTTTACTTTGTTGATAATTTTTTGATGTGCAGAAACTTTGCAAAAATGTGATATCCCAATGGTGATTCTTTGAAGTATTTCCCTTGCAGTTTAGTTTTTGTTCATGAACTTTCTACCTACCCCTATATCTTCAAGATTTGTACTTAGTTTCTCTTCCAGTAGATGTAGTATTTTTGTTTTATATTTTTGTATTTATTTACTACTATTATTATTTTTTTCATTTATGTATTTGGTACAGGGTGTCACTACTCAACTCACACTCACAGTGGTCCTCCTGTTTTCAGTCTTCCCAGCTCTGGATTACAGGTGTGAGCAACTACACCTGGACTTGGTTGCTGTCTTAGTGCACCCTAGGTGTGGGGCCGGCATGGAATGGGGGGCCAGGGGTTGAACCCTGGTCCCTGTACTTGTCAAAGTAAGCACTTAGTCTACTGAGCTATCTCACTGGCCCTTCTGTTTTATATTTACATCCTTGATTCATTTTACTTTAATTTATTGCATGTTGTGGAATTCCAGTTTTTCCAAACCATTTATTAAAGAGGCTACCATTCTTCTAGTAAATATACTTGGCTCCTTTGTCAAAGATAATGTGGCTGACTGTGTTTATAGTTGTGTCTGTGTATTCTAATCTGTTTTATTGGTGCTATGGTCTGTTTTTTGTTTGTCTTTCTTTGCCAGTACCGTGCTTATCTTAAAATCACAGTAGCTCTGTAGTATAATTTCAAATTAGGGATCGTAGTGTCTCCTGCCTTTCCTTTGTTACCCAGGATTACATTAGCTACTCTAGGTCTCTTCTGGTTCTAGATAAGCTTCAGAAATATTTTCACTAGTCTTATGAGGTATACTAATGATATTTTAATTGTTAATACATTGAATCTGTAAACAAGTTTGGGAGTATAACAATTTTCACAATGTTGATTCTTTCTATCCAAGATCAAGGGATATCTTTCCAATTTGTGAAATCCTCTTGCATCTCTTTTTTTTCAGAATACTATAATTTTCACTGTATAAATCATTTACTTTCTTTGTTAGATTGATTTCTACATATTCCATTTTTATATGTTATCGTGAAAAGTATGGTTTCACAAATTTCTCAATAAATGTGTTCATTGTTTGTGAAGGTGCATACTTTTTGTAGGTGCACTAATTTCTGAGTGTTGATTTTTTATCTTGCTATGCTACAGAATTTGGTTATTAACTCTACAAGTCTCTCGGTAGAGTTTTTGTAGTTTTCTGTGTAAAGTATCATGTCATCTCAATTATTTACTGCCACATTAATTTACTCTTCAAATAGTGATCTTACTTTTCTTATATATTTTATCTACCTTTGCAGATTTTTTACCTTTATAATACAGAGCTCTTGGTCTGGGAAGATAGATTATTTTGGGAAACATCTGAAATAATAATACAATGAGCAGAGAATCCTTCAAGTATCCAGATACTACCAAGCATGAGAATAGAAATCATCTGTACCAGTATATTAAATTTAGATTACAGCTATAGCAAAATGCATTGGAGAATTTCATACAATATAACATGAAAGCATGGCACCTGCCTCCTCTATCCTGAAGCAAATTTATGATACAAAGTATGAATACATATCACATCTGGCTTAACAGCCTCTGAATTTTCAAGTACAAAAGTTTCTTGATCAGTAAATCTTGATTTCCCTGACCTCTGACTGAGTGAGGAAGAAGACAGGATCAGAACATTACTTTGCCCATAGTTTTCACATAAAAATTCTGTAGAAATACCTTGAATACCCATACAAAAAGACCTTAAGTATTTATTGTCAATCAGACACATTCTTCAGGGCTAACCAGATAGCTCAGCATACTAAATCACCTGATTAGGCAGAGCTCGGTGGTTGGTGTTCAATCCTCAGTGGCAGAGCTCAGCGGCTGGGATTCAATGTTACCAAGAATGAACTGTCTCCCCAGTCCAGGAGCTCTGTTTTATGTAAAAGAAAAAAAAAATCTACAAAGGTATCTAAAAGATAGAAGAAAAATAAGATCACAATTTGAAAAGTAAGTGCCGGCCCACCCCAGGGAGTGTCCTGAGGTGGCCACTGAGACTGGGTGTGGTGTTGTGCACCTGTAATCCCAGCAGTTGGGAGGCTGAAGACAGGAGAATCACTACCAGTTTGATCTATCTAGTGAGACCCTGTAGACTCCGTAGACTCTGTACTAAAATTTAAAGAAAGAAACATTCTTCATTTCTTGCTACATATAATACAATTATGTGACAAAGCTATCTGATTTCAGAATGAAGGAAACATAAGATGTCTCCATGAGACCTGTAATATTTGACAATATTTTCCTACCATTGTAATTTTATAGAAATTATTTAACAGTTAATTATCTAAGATATGTTTTTCCACAACTTCAGTTTTTAAAACTGATTCTGGGAAATATTCAAATTTAGTTGTCTAAGCTTAATTATCACACAAAATAGAAAATCTATATTTATTCTTGGTATTTACTATGAAAAAATACATGTAGTATGAAATTTAACGTTTATTTCATCTTCTAAACAATCCTCAAAAAATCAGTGAGTGCTGTGTGCTTTCTTTTCTTTTGTACAGTTAGGAGAGCATATCTCTTTTATTCCGATCTTTGTGCTTGATGCTAAAAGAACTTTGTTCAATTTTTTAAAAACTGTTACCCAAGATATGTGCACATAAAATCACAAAAATATTTTTATATCTCTTTTATAATTAATCCTTTTAAAATCTTACACAGGACCAGGGGGATAGCTCAGCAGAGTAAGCATCTGCTTAGGCAAGTGCAGGGATTGAGGTTCAATCCCTTACACCATATGTCTTGTTGGTCCTGCCCCCAGGGTGTGCTGAGCCAGCCACCACGATCAGCATGGTGGTGCATGCCTATAATCCCAATACTGAGATGCTGAAAACAGGAGGGTCTATGTGATTCAGAGCTGCATATTGAGACCCTGTATCAAATACATTAATAAACAAATAAAATATAATATAATAAAATCTTACACAAATTCCACAGGTAGACAGTAGGGTAACATTGCTCAAAAACAATTAGAAAAATTGCTGATCATCATTTATCTGAAGTAGATCATATATGAGATGGTCAAAATGTTACCTGACCTCCACTGCTCACTTCCATGTTCCACTGAATGAGTCTGTCGTATAGCACAATGTCTAAAGCTAGATTGAGGGATCTAGGGTATATCTTCAACTAAAAGCCATTAAATGACTACAGAACCATAATCACTAGATTTAAAGATGTTTACTAAATGAAAAACAGACGTTCTCAAATTTAGAAATTGTTTACATATTAAGGTTTTCTATGTGTTCACAGAGATAGCAAACTCTGCAGAAGAAAATATATCAGAAAACTGCTAACATTTGAGAGATTAATCTTTGAATGAAAACCCTTATATTAGCTTGTCAGTGTCTTTAAAACTACAGCTAGGATTCCATAAATGCGCAAGAACAGTGTGTCTTATGAAACCTGAGTTTTACATTTTGGATAACAAATGTCTCCTCAAACCTTATGCTCTGTTCTTCAATGTAATAATGTTCAGAGCCGGGGCTTTTGGGAGGTGACTGGATCATGATGGCTCTGGCCTCATGAATGTGTTGATCACTTGTGGGGTCATAAGTTAAAGGAACATTGAAAGGTGGTGGAACCTTCAGGTGGTTGGGACAAGTTAGTGAAGTGGGCCATGGAGGGCACGCATCTGGGTGAGGTATTCTGACCTCTCACCCTGTTTCACTTCTGCACACTTTCTCTTAGTTTCCTGAATGCCAGAGATGAGCACACTTGTGCTGCCACAGGTTCCCTCCTGCGATGCACTGACAACAATTTGAGAAGCTGTATAGCCAAGGGATCATGGGATGGAATCTCTGACCAAGAACTAAAAAAATCTTTCTTTAAGTTGATGTTCTCAGATGTTTTACCAGCAAAAGAAAGCTGACTAACAGTATGAAATGCTGCATAAGGTCTTGTTTTCCTGATCTCACCTGTTATACAGTAATGGAAAATTTGGGCAATGATGAAACTCCAAAAAAGCAAGTGTGACAATGAATGAAATAAAATGATTTGCAACCATAGAACAGAATCAGGGTTTGCTCATGGAAATAAATTATTGTTCTCACTACCACAGGACTCCTTCACTGTTCCTGTTTAGACTTGTGAAGTCTGTGTATCTTCCATTCTTTACTAAGTGCTGAACATTACCTTTCAGTGAGTGCTTGCAGTTTTTGTGTGTACATTGCATGTTGATACTTTGTGGATGACTTTTTATTTTTAAAGAGAATTTAAAAATATATATTAATAAAAAATGGATCTGGGGAGACAGCAGTCTACACACCTGCCTTGCATGCTCAAAGACCCAAGTTCAATTCCTGGTACCTCCTGCTTTGGTGGCCGTACTCTGTGCTGGCCACTGAAACTGGGCGTGATAGCTCACACCTGTAATCCCAGTGATGGGAAGGCTGAGAAAGGATGATCACAATGAGTCCAAGCTGGGTAGCAAGACCCAATCTTTATAAAAATTAAAAAATTAAAATCAAAAGAATTTTAGAAACTATACAGAATTTCACTGAACAAGATAACAGAAATTCAACAATGGATGTTATGAGGTATTTTGTTGTCTTCCAAATAGCTGAAGATTACCAGATAAGCATGTGCAATTGGTGAAGTAAAAGAACAAAATTGAAAGGAAGAAAGAAAGAAAAATAGTATTAACTGTTGCTTTCAATAGACCAGTAAAAATCATCAGTACTGTTGTACCAGCTTGTCCTGTATATATACATACACATTTTTGCCTTTCTTGTTTTTTCTTTTCTCCTTTCCTTCATCCCAGTTGTTCCTTTCCTTTGAGCAGTTTCTTTAACTTTCACCATATCTATTGTACCTATTGAACTTTATTTACTCTTAGTAAATAAAAGTATATGGGCTTTTCATCTGGACAGAGTTACTTGCTAACATGTTTCAATACATCCTTTTTAAAAATTCATTCATGATAGGGAGAAAATTACACATGTTATCTAAGGTGCAATGTGCAGTAGATGCTTTTCAGAGTCTTCACAATAGAGTTCTAATTTAATATGCATCTATGTTTTCCCTGGATATAAATTACATTGCTCAGATCTCTTTGCAGTTCGCTGTGGAGATATGAGGGAGGTCTAGTCCATAAGTGTGAAAAAGTGTAGAAATTCTATCTCAACTGAAAGAATACACCCTTTGTACTTGTATGTTCTGGATTGCTAAAGTAATGGTTAGAGATTAAAGAATCATTTTGGAAAATGATTAAAGAACCTGAAAGCAGTAAAGCAGTAAAATCAAAATAGCTCATGATATATATTCCTCATTCCAACTATGATGAGCAAAATGTATCACTTAAATTCTTACTATAAAAATTTCAGAGAGTTGGCAACCTAATTGAGTACAACTGAATCACCATATCTATCTCCATTTTAAGGCAAAGAATGTAATAGTTAAACCTTTCAAATATAATAAGGCCAGCAAATGGCTAATGTAAGGTTATATAAAAGCAATGTGATTCTAGAAATTTGTTCCCTAATCTATAAATTAAACTAATATTTGACAGAATAGTAAAAATGAAAGTTATACAATCTGTGATCTGTTACAAATTGACATAATTCAAATAAAATTAATCTGTGAGAATAAACCACCCATCAGCCTGAGTATATTTGTATATTCAAACAGAAACGCCTGTGTACCTGGAGGATAGAGAAATTACATCAATTTAATTTTGTTCATAGTGGTTCTTTTATCAAATTTGTAGTGTATGAAATAATACACTACCAGTAAGTATAAGGGATATAAAATAAATAATCTTTAGTGTATAATTCCATATTTTAAAATTCTTTTTAATAAAGAAGAAAGTAGTAAAACAAGACAGTCTTGTATAAATAGTTCCCTTAAATGATTCAAATTATACTGTTTCTATTTAGTTACAGTTGTTGCAAACACAAATAGTGAGTTTTATAACTAGCATACTAGTAATTGAAAGTTACTCTAATATATTGACATGTTCTTCCATTAAATTAAAAAAAATCATAAATCTCCCAGGAAAGTAACTCTTTTTTGTTCTGGAGGTCAATGGCATACTACCTTATCCAATAAATAAATGACTTACAGAAAGTGACTTTTTGCTCTTACTTATATAATTATTTAGATTAGCAACATTAAAATGCATTATAAAATATTTTAATACCCTTTCTTTAAAACACAGCAGTGGTACTTAGTATAGGATGGACTGCTAAACAAGCAACAATTATAATCAAAAATACAAAGACCCCTGGCACTGCAAGCCATGCTGGCCCCACCCCCACTGGTGTGCGTCTATAATCCTAGCACGTGGGAGGATCACTATGAGTCTGATCTACATAGTGAGACCCTTTAGACCCTGTACTAAATACACAAAAAATAAAAATAAAAGAATGAAAATATGAAGAATATAATGGGTTAACCAATCACCTGGGACACTGTCCACTTTTTCTCTTGGCTAGTCAGCACCAGGAGATAAAGGAGAGTTCTGAGTTGTGATTTGATGAGAAAATCTCACCCAATAAAAGTGAATAGCTTAAAGTAGCAAGCATCATTCTCTACAAGTAAAGACAAGAACAAACTATTAGAAAATAGAACTTTAATAAAGAGAACTTCACATCAACAAAAAACTTTCTTTACTCTATTTGAATTCAACCCTTAGTACTTAAAAGAACATGACAACACAAAGCAACTGAACATCCCCAGAGATTCTCAAACCTCCCAAAGCAGATCTCAAATGAATCAAAGGAGCAGAAATCACATGTCAGACAGCCAAGCTGTAGGGGATGATTAAACAGTAAGTAAAGAAGCTCAGTAAATTCAAAGATGACATAATCCAAAGGATGAGGGTACTGTCATAAAAAGTGACATATATGGTTACTGGAGGAATACATAAAAAAGCTGGAGAAAATGATTGAAAACATGGACAAAACTTTTAGCAAAGATAATGACTCCTTGTTAAAGTTCCAAACAAATCCAGGAGATAAAAATTCTATAGAATTAATAAATACCGTAAATGGCCATTATGGAGCTAGGGTTTTAGAAAACAAGGACAAAATTGTAATATATGACTATTTACTCAGGAGCCTTAAAAATATTAAAAGTACAATAAAGTTCATCCAATAACTCCTAGACAATATTATGATTAATCTAAGGCTAATTTGAGTTAGACATTAGAAGCACATATGCAATAAAAATTCAGTGTACAGAAATCGTAGCAGAAAACTTCTTAAGCATGCTAAAAGTACTCAAAATGCAGGTAAGTGAGGCTGACTTAATGCCCCATGACTACAAGGAATAAAGCTGCCCTGGCATATCATAGAATCCTAAATGTCAAAAAAGCAGAATGTTAAAAGCTATCAGAGAAAAGCAAAAAACAAAAAAAATTGCACATAAAGAAAAAGGCTTTGTTATTAGAGTAGACTTTTCCATGAAAACTTTAAAGACCATGTGAGATTGGAGTTAAGTGGTACAAGTCTTAAAAGAAAATAGCTTCTAGTATAGATGCATATATTATGGAAAACTTATTTCTAAAATTTATGAAGGAGTTTCATTGCAAATAAGACATTCATGAGGACCAACTAAATAGTACACGAAACAATCATGAACATTCTAGACAGAGACAACAAGCCAAAAATGTAAGAAGTCAGAATGACTACAAGGCAAGCTTATTATGCAAAGCAAGAGCTTAAAAGAGAAAATTGTAAAAATATACACATAAAACATCAGTGAGTAAAACAAGGATTATTGAAAAAAATCAAATAAACACAGTCATACTAGATAACTCCCATGTTACACTTTTGCAAGCAGTAAGGTTTCCAACCAAAAAATTAACAGAGATATATCAGTGTTGAACCTCTCCTTCAAACAAAAAGACTTAACAGGCACCAACACAGGGTTCGACTCTACTGCAACAGGATAAAGATCTCCTCCAGAAGCACATAAAACTTTCGTAAACTTAGACCACAGTCTCATTTATAAACATAAAAGAATCAAAATCATCTCATATAACTCTTAGATCATTCAAAGTTGAAATAATATATTAGTCACAAAAAAATACCAGGAATTTTACAAACAACTTAACATTGAGCCACATACTCCTGCATACTTACTGTGTCACAGAAGAAATCAAGGGCCAAACTGAACATTTCTAAGAACAACAACAACAAAAATGATAATGTAGTAAATTCCAGAATCTACAGGATGCAAAAAAAGCAATATTAAGAGAAATGTTAATTACTATCATTGCTTTTGTTAGAAAATCAGTAAGCTAAAACAAATAACCTAATTATGCATATCAAGCTAAGAAAAAATAAGAAAGAACAGTCTAAACCAAACCTAGCTTAAGGAGCAAATTCATAAGAATCAGCAAATAAATTAATAAAATTGAAACATAAAAAGAATCAATGAATTATAGAGTTGATTATTTGAAAAAAAAAAAAAAAGAAATAAGCATACAGACAAATGTACTAAAAGGAGAGGTGGCGCATATCAGCTCAGTTAAAATTGGATAAGATAAAATCCCAAGAGATAGATCCAAAATGAAACATATTTCAACATATTGCAGAAGAGTGAACAGATGAAGAGGTTAAATAAATACATATAAAATAACAAAAAAAGAACCAAAAGTACACATGCATTCTGAACAATGCAAAAATACACAAATTGAGGCAGATATAATAATAATAATAATACTAACAAACTAGAAAAATTTAGCAACTGATAGATTCATTGCTGATATAATTTGGAATAATATGAGACCATCTTTAGACTTATGGATGGAATTGAAAGAGAAATACTTCCAAATTTATTCTGGGATGGAAGTTTCACTCGAATTCCAAAATTAGGCAATGACACACCAAAACACAAAAACACAAGTTAATGTCTTTAATGAACAGAGATGAAAAAATCCACAAGATATTGGCAAGTACAAGGCAAAAAATAATCAAAAGAATCATATCATGACTAAAGAAGTTTCATTCCAGTGACACAAGGATGATTCAATATACATAAATTAATAAAAGTGTTAACATAAATAAATCAAGGCAAAAGTCATTAAACCACATTAATAGTTGCAGAATGTAACCAAGAAAGCTACAGTATTCCATCTACAGTACTGTCTATAGACAAAAACTACAGTACTCTGAAAAGGATAACAAAGACAGCATTAGAAAAAGAAAACACATCTCCAGTTCCCTAGTAGACAATGTTAACATTGTCAGAATGGTCGTATCCCCAAAACTATAGATAGATTTAATAGCTATCAAAATGCTAACAGCATTGATCGCAAAACTAAAAAACAATCATAAAATTCATTTGATACCAGAAGATACCTAGATGATAAAATCAATCTTGGTTAACAAGAGCAACCCAGAAGGCATCACAATCCCTGGTTGTAGGAGGTGGGCCAATGAGGTCCTGGCAGAGAACAACCATATTTCTTTCTTTCCTCCCTTAATAATTCTCTGCTACACGTCACCATGTCATGAGTTCTTTCTCTTCTGCCATGTCCTTCTTCCATATACCAAACCTTTTCAAAATGTGAGCCAAAGTAAACCCTCCTTTTTAATTTGTAGTTTTCTGAAATTCTATGTAAACAGTGATAAAGTAAGAGACTAGTGCCCTTGCGAATTGAAAATTAAAGGATTACATGAAGAACCTTTGGATTTCATGTCAAAGATTCATTTCTTGACCTGGGTAGCTGGTAGTTGTGTATGGGGATAACTAAAACACTCTTTCCTTGTGGTAGTTAAACTGTAGATTTATTTGTGTGATTTTCTGAAGCTACGTTACATTTAAAAACAAATAGTTTAAAACATTAGTATACAGGCAAAACTTACTTTTTCCATACACTAGAAACCTTAAAACTATTTAGAACACCCCAAGGGCAATGTGAGAATCATATCTAATAGTGTAACTATGTAATTTCTTATGTTTTATATTACTTCTTATTGATGATGTGATGCAGTCAACTTTTTTGACTTATTTTTCACATCACAGCAATTATTCCCAAACATGGCATCAGTTGCTACATTTATCAAAGTAATTAAAATAAGCAGGACCATGAACATCATATGGAATAGATTCGGAATCTTTAAAGCAATTGCTGAAGATATATGAAAAACATGAAGAATATCTTCCCCAAATATTTTGCATTTCATATTGGTGCTAAATATTGCTGAAAATTAATAATAGTTTAAGTTCATTGACTCAAGTACACAATCTATTTTCTTCTCTTTGTCAGACTACTGTAGTGTCTTATTAAGTTATGGAGAAATATGATTGGCAATATGTTTAAAACTTTCATCAATCTAATACTTTATATAAGTAACTCATAATATTTTAAATATAAAAGCTATAAAATCAGCTACAATTAATTATGTCATTTTAAGTTCATATACAAATTTCGTGCTCATAGTAAAGGCCCAATAAATCTAAAGAAGTTATAATTAATTTACATTATATTAATTTTCTTTTTTAAAATTTTTTACACATTTGATACATAATCTCACTATGCAGCTGGGACTTCTAGAGATGCTCCTGTTTTCAGCCTCTCCAGCGCTGGGAATACAGGTGTGTACCACCGTGCCCTAACTTGATCACTGGCTCAGGATGCCCTAGGGGTGGGGCCGTTGGGGCACGCGGGATGGGACTGGGGATCAAACCCTGGTCCCTGCGCTTGCCAAAGCAGGAGCTTAGTCCGCTGAGCTATCTTCCCGGCCCTGTTTCGTATTAATTTTCAAACTGCATTTTTATTTAGAAACATTTTCAAGTAAACTTTCCATGCATGTACGAATTTACTTCTGATTTATGCTTAAATTAGTCTGCCACTTTACAGTGTACAAATTTCTTTCTGAGCTAGAAATACAGGAAAATAAAATAAGCTATTCTGCTTTATGTGTTTACAAAAGAATAAATTTTTATATTTTAGAAAATCATCGTTACACAAATCCCAAGATGCAAATGGCTGGAATTCATCTGTAACTGTGAATGAATTGGCATAGCCACGTCACGGAGCATGCGCCCTGCCCTGCTAATCGCGTGTGTTTCAAATGTATGAGAAAGTCAGAGCGGGATTCCAGCCGCACCAGGAAAGATCTAAAACAGATGAAAGTATTCAAACTAATGGTGGAGAAGACCCTAGTGACCACCCCAGCGGTGAATGGAGATAAAAGCCTTTAAAATTTCATTCCTAGTTAGTTTGATCTATCTACATTAAAAAGGATATGCTGGAATGCAGTTTAAAATAAAAAGGTCCATTTGCCTCCTTCTGGAGCAGAAAGTTATAGCTGCACATTTTACCTCTTTATATAAAGGAAAGTGAACGAGAAAATTGATCTATTGCAGATAAGGCTCACAGAATCTTAGGAATTTGTCTAAAATTGAATTGTTCCAGATTCATCCATACAGATAATACAGACTGATATGTGGCCATTCCTCACAGAACTTTAGGAATTTAGCTGTCAAATAATGTTACCACACTAAGATGTTAATAGATGATTATATCTAAATGAGTAATTCTTTCACAATGAATCCACCTTATGATCAAAAAGAATTTCTTCTTGGAAATATAATATAAAATGTCAGAATTGGGGCCGGGGAGATGGTTCAGTGGAATAAGCGCTTCCCTGGCAAGTGCAGGGCCTGAGTTCAATCCCCGGTTCCACCAAAAAAAAAAAAAAAAAAAAGTCAGAATTATGAGTAACTTTATTTTTCCAGTACTTTAAATCATGTTTTACACAAACCTATAATTTAAGCTGAAATAGTTAATAGTGAATATTCTACCTTTTAGATATTTTTCTAGGATCTATCTTCTAAAATACATAGAACTGCCACATTGAGAAGTATTTTGATTTTGACTTCCATAACTCCAGACTTTCTTGAACTTTCCTCAATCCTCAGATTCTCTCTTATCTTTCACTGGAACCAATTAGCCTGATTCAAACTTAAAATTTACCCTGATCCTCTTGATTCACATCTATTCTATATAGCTGAAATTTGGACTCAGTATTTCAAAGATACATGTTGGCATCCATCCCTTTTTATTCTTTTGTACTTATGAGAAGAAATACATAATATTCTGGATAAGAAAATGTGAAAAAAACCCAAATATATCTAAAACTGTGCAACTTACCACTCCAGGATCCTATCCTGAAATATGGAAATAGGAACAACTCACAATGATTTTTTATAGCGTTAATGAAAACAGTTTCATATCTTGTGGGTTTGGAAAGAAGGAAACAGTTTTACTATCCACTAGTACGTAACTCTATAGTTAGATGAAGAAGCATCGTGTGCTCTTAGAATACACTAACGTGTCCCCGGTCCCCCCCTCCAAAAAAAACAAAAACAAAAACATTAACATGGGTTTTAGCATTCATAAATATTTCCTTTGTCTTGTCTTTTTCATCTTTTGGTATCAATACCATTGCAATCCCATGTAACATTTTGTAGTGCCTCAGAGATTCTTGCATAACAGTGTTTAAAAAAATCTGAATGTAGAAAAGGAAGGGTACAGCTATAGGCATAAAATAAAAAAGATAAAAGACTACTAGGCACAGTTGTAGACAAATATTTGACATTGTTATCATTAATATTTTTGAAAAATTGTATAAAAATTATCCATAAATAGAAATGACTATACTAGTTTTAATGAAAAGTGAGAATGTTATAAAAATCATTAAAATGGCTTCCATATGGTTCTTACACTAAGGCATAATGGAAAACTTTCCATATATAATTTTCAATGACCAAGGAATTTATAAATACATAAGTTATTGAATGAATTTGCTACCCTTTATTTCTAGATTCTACCTCCTAGTTTGTTGAAGACATAACAAAAGATATACTAGTCAATATTATTAATTTAAAGATCTAAAATTGTATTAAGTAGCATGTTTATGAATATGATTTTGGTACAAATTAACAACAAAGCATGATTTCATTTGGAGGAAAATTTTTGTGTGTGTGTGTGTGCGTGCATGCTTCTTTTGTCTATGTTTGTTTTAAGCTCAAACAAGCCCTTCAAATTCACTGCATAAATCAGAGATCTCATTAGAACAGGGACAAGAAATTAGGGAAATTGGAACATGGGAAAGTAGTGGATAGCTTCAAACCATTCGACTGACCATTTTTTACTGCTGGGAACTCTGTTGCTTGTAAGGAAATATAGATCAGACTAACACATAATGGTAACATTTCCATAAGTGTAACATTCTACCAGGTATTTTAGTTCAACATTTTAATACCCAATTTCAAACAATGAAAACATCCTATTCTGTGAAATAGTCTGAGAGATTTGGTTAGCTTTTCAATCATCTCAGTAATATTTGATAACATAATTTAACTCAAGAAATAGTATGAATTATTCTTCACAAGAGTGAAAAATTAGTTAAGAATCAGTATGGGTTAGCCAATATTATTGTACACTGATGATAAAATAGTAGGATTCCTAATACTGGAAAAGAAAAGAGAGAAGATGGGGAGAAGGAAATTTAGGAAGAAAAACAACGAGGAAGAAAAAAGAAGTTTGTGAAATCTCATATCTCTGAAACAATCTAGTAAGAAATATCTAAACAAGGACAGGAGAGATAGCTCAGTGCTCTAAGCTCATGCCTGGCAAGTGCAAGGACTCAAGTTTGACCCTTGGTATTTTGTGCCAGCCCCAGAATCAGGCATGGTGGCACAGACCCATAATCCCAGCACCTGGGAGGCTGAGACAGGCAGATCACAAACAGTTTGAACTGCACAGTGAGACCCTGTATGAAATAAATAAATAAATAAATAAATAAATAAATAAATATCTGAATGATAATAAATATTTTATGTATTTTTCTTAAAGGTTAGAAATTTTATATGCTAATTCTTGGAGTGTGAGGATTCTGTCCCATAGTGGTTAATTTTTCCATTATATTTGCTAACATATTTTGTTGATTGTTTCCGTTGAAGGTTGTCTATGTGAATTGAATTAAACCTCTCTTGATTCTTTCACCTAAAAATTACTTCCTTGTACTCTGTCATTTATCTTTTATTCTCTTGTAGTGGACATTGATGTGCTAATATATTGAACGCTTGTGTATTCTATCCTATCCATCTTTTTCTTTTGACTTTTGGGTTTTCTGTCTTGCTTGAAAATGATTCCTCAAGAATGTGTGACAAATGACCTAAAAGAGCTGTTCATCACCAACATGCACAGTGCCTTATGGGGAGTCTCTGATGGCCCCAGCACTTGCAGCCCTCTAGTCCTGTGAACAGTGCTTATGCCAAGTAGTCTTCAAGAACTATGCAGATTACTATACCAGGGAACAGGTGTGTGGTCAAGAACACAGACTCCCTGTCAGAAGGAATGGGTGACCCTAAAGGAATCCTAAAAATAATTCTCCTACTTGAGAAATTAAAAATCAAAGAGCAAGGATGGACATTTTTCCCTAAGACCAGCCCATTCTTGGCAAAACATTGAGTCTTTCCTCCAGCCAGCACAAAATGCAAGCCAGTGTAGGGATAATCAGTATGAACTTCGTTGTGAAAAGTATAAAGAAAACCATGGTGGAGTATGAGATCAACCTCCTGAAGATGTCCTTGGGAAAGTTGAAGCAAAGGCAGATCCTCCTCCTGAAGAGGTCCAGAAGGCACTGTCCCAAAGCAGCAGCAATTCCTAGATCCTGGACATCTCAAGTAACTTATAGGATGGAGAAGTCCCCACTGCCAAACAATGCAGAAAGTGTGCAGACCAAGGTGGAAATGCTGGGCAAGCACCTGGACACCCACATGGCCTATCATCTGCTTAGGGGTGGATCTGATGACAGCAGTGACCCCATTAAGGTCAACTATGAGAAGTTCAAAACTAACATTAAGGTGTTCAACAAATTCACAAGAAACAAAGACCGTCAGGAAGTATGCTAAGAATACTCATGCACTGTGAAAGGGGAAGAAATTTTTTCAAAAGGAAGGAACATCTTGAGATCATGGGGTAAAGGAGAAAAGAAGGAAGAGAAAAAAATATATATATAGGCACATAGATAGCTAAGACAATTTTACTATTATTTTCTATTAGTTCATTGAGGGAGTACTTAGTGATCATACTGTTCAATTAATTTTGCATACCTATATCTCATAATCTGAGCAACTATTTTGTAGATAGCAATATAATAACTGATGTTAATTTCCTATCATCTGGGTTTGAAATTCCTCATCGTTTTTATTGTTTTTTTTTTCTCTTAAAAAATAAGATAAAGGATGGCAAGATAACTCAGCAGACTAAATGCCTGCTTTGGCAAGCACAGGGACCAGGGTTTGATTCCAGGTTTCACAAGCCATGCTAGCCCCACCCCCAGGGCTCACTAGGTCATTGAATGAGTCCAGGTATGGTGGCACATGCCTGTAATCCCAATGCTGGGAAGGCTGAAAACAGGAATCACTATGAATCCAAACTGTGTAGTGAGACTCTGTACCAAATGCATAAATAAAAAATTAAAAAATGCTCATGCAACCAAACACATTGCATATGACTTAGATATTGACGTCCTTAAGATAGTGTTGGTGAAAATCCAACACTACAAACCCTTTAAACAGCTTCACAACGAAAGCTTGCCATGGCATATGTCCAGGCCCCCAACTTCTGCTGAGATCTTGTCACAGGATCAGCAGTTAGGCTCACCTAAGCACCTATGATGGGCTACATTTTTGAGAAAGGCGTCTATGATCTCAAGAGTGTCAGTGATTGCTACACATATCAGTGAGTCCCAGTAGGCTAAATCCTGTTGGGAGAAGTTGTCTTTGGAAACACAGTGTAAAAAGTCTTTTTTTTTTTAATAAAAAAAAGAAATCCTGACCCCTTCAGTTAGCAGTATCCTGGAAAGGGTCGTTTCCACTTGGGAATCTCATTAAGTGATAATGACACTGACCTGCTGTCAATGAGTACACGATCTGTGATATTGCTTAAGTGAATCTGAATGTCTTGATTACTTTTCTCTCACTGCTGAGACAAAATAGGCACTTCCTCAAATTAAGGGAGAAAGCTTTTATTTAGCTCACAGCTTGTGGAGGTTTCTGTCCCTAATCAGCTGGCTCGAAGTCGGGGAGGCACGGCAAAGGGGCAACAGTCCAAGGTAGCAGAAGACAGTAAAGGCAACAAGGGCACAAGGGAGTGGGGCGCAAGCCTCTTTTCCTCCCTTGTATTTATGCAGGCTATCCTCAATGCCCATACCATCATCGTGCCTGAGGATGTCTAGAAAGTAAGGACCACCCCCATCCCCATCCTAGCAGTCACCCAGTGGAACTGTGAAGCTTTTCAAGTTGACACAATGGCTAACGTCCTAGAGCCATAAGGGCTTCCTCTGCACCTCAGGATATAGACATGCTGACTTAGTTAAATGTACAGACTCCCCAAACTGACACAATGTACCAACCATAACACTGAGATATTTGCTGAAATGAAAGTTCAACTTTAAAACATTCCCTGTGGTGAGTTATGGTCAAGCTTTACTCCAGCTTGAGTGCACCTAATGCCTCATGCATGGAAGTCCTAGGCAAACCTCAGTAGATTTGCTGATGAGAGCTACCTTTATTCAATCTCTGTAGAGATGATTTTTTTAAAAATCCTATTTATTTATTTATTTGTTTGTTTGTTTGTTTGTTTATTTATTTATTTATTTATTTATTTGGTACAGGGTCTCACCACACAGATCGGATTCGTGATCCTCCTGTTTCAGCATCCCCAGCACTGAGATTACAGGCATGCGACAGCACACCCAGTTTTGGTGAGTGGCTCAGCGTAGCTGGGGAGGGACCAGTCTGGCATGCAGTACCAGGGACCAAACTCTGGTCCTTAAGTTGCTGGGCTAGCACTTAGACTATGACCTATCTCCCCAGCCAAGAGAGAGTTTCGTATTAACAGGTGAAAGAGTTAGTCCCAACTTCACAAATCACTGATTCTGTGTTGCCTCTGGGAGATGGGAGGGTGGGAGTTTTGTTCTACCAGGCACATGAAGATATATTAGGAAGAGGATTTTGTTTGCTTAGGCTAGTCCAGTGGAAAAGCCAAGCCACTTAGAAGGCTTGCCTTGGTGATTTCTCCAAAGAAGACAAAGATGCGCTTCCACTTTTAAAGGATTCGTTTTCAGCTTTATTTTTGGAAAAAATGTTAAGCATTTTTGAGCTCAAAATGAAAAGTACATAATTTGATACTAAAAAAATTATAAAATTTGTTCTTTTAATTTGATAGTTCAAACATCAGTTCAATTGAAAATTATTTTTATAAATAATAAAGCTAAACATTTCTGCAAGAAGAAAGCCATAATGCAAAGATTATTAATTAAAAAGCAATCAGACCTAAGAAATAAATTACTCTGTGAAATATAGATTCTGTTCCCCATACTGTTGATATGTTTAGAGATACAGATCATCTCATTCTTTGAGATTAGTGTTTTTTTATCATGGATGAAAAATCCCTAGAATATCAGTTTAAAATTATATTGTGATATTTTCAGTTTTATTCTGGCATATAAACTTAAAAAGATTTTTAATTATATATAATGGGATTTGATTTATTCATTGGTTTTATAAAGAAATACTATTGATTTTGATCAGTGTGTGAAAATTATACAAGTCTACTGAGTGTAGTTTAATTTGAATATACAAAATCATATTTTTCCTCTCAAGCACATTGGAACTCCTTTCATTATTTAACTTAAGGTCTTAAAAGTATAACTCTTTAAAAACAATAACTTTAGTTTTTATGTGTTATCAACACGTGCCAATTTATGCTTGACACATATTACATGTTAATTGTTTAGGATATTAGTTTTTAATTAGCAATTAATTTTTACTAAATTTTACCTATGAAGTAAACAACAGAAAAGCTAGATTATATATATAATCTCCCTGTATATTTTTTATTATCTTCTTCATTTATTTAGTACAGGGTCTCCCTGTGCAGTTTGGACTTGTAGTGATCCTCCTGTCTCACAGGGCTGCTATTACAGGAATGTGCCACCACACCCACTTTCCATGGCCAGCACAGTGTGCCCAGGGCTCCTGGGTGGGCATGGTATGTGGTACCAGGGACAAAAACTGTGTCCTTGCACTTGACAGGTAGGCACTTAGACTTTTGGGCTATCTGCCAAAGCTGCCCTTTATATTTTAATACTTAATTGATTATTTATTAGACCATGACATTGAATAGTTTAAGTTATGCTAAATGTTTCCAAGAATGACTTCATCTTAATTTATGTTTTGGTCAATTAACACTGTATACACAACATTTCATTTGTTCTATATAAAAACTTGAATTAAAATTTTAAAATTCAAGTGTACTTAGACATATTAAATAGCAGAAAGATACCAAATCTGAAAAAGTATGCATCATAAAAGTAACAATATAGAATCCAGAACTATTTGACATTTAAGTATTTCATTTGAGGCATCATGATGAACAATTTATAGTCTTAACTACAAACGAAATGTCACAGGTAATTGGTCATGTATCTTTGACATTTCATCTCAGTTTGGTGAATGAATTTTATAATTTAGAACCTATGAAGGCAATACTAAGGGACTTGACTTTGAGGACTAACTCTCAATTGTTTTATGGAATGTATAATTTTTTCTGATTTCTTTAAATATTTTAAAGGAAACTATGGCAGAGTCAACACACACATGCTGCTTAAAGATATTACAAAACATTGATAACTACATAGTAATTCCTTCTTCTAAGTGAATTAAATTTAGCACAGCATATTGTACTATTGATGAATGGAGAAAAGTTTTGTACATTTATATACAGTATTATTAATATGTGTAAAATATTATTTTTCTACCTAATTTCCAGGTTATAGTGGGCTAATGCTACCTTGTTTAAAACATATATGAATTTTGATAATGAATTGATCATTTATTTCCTTAGATACATACATATATATATATATATATATATATATAGATTATAAGCAAGCTAAATAAGCTCAAATTTAGAATAGATTATATATATATATATATATATATATTATACATATTGACAAATGTATTATTCATCATGACCCCTCCCCCCAGTAGTATAAAATTACCTGAGAGGGCCAGCTGTGGGAGTGGGAGTATTATGTTAAATGGATATACAAATGTGCAAAAATAAGGCCCCTTACACTGTAGCTGCAAAAAAGTAAAAAAAAAAAAAAAAGGGAGCGAGAGAAAAGATAATAATAATATGTCACAACCCCTTCTAGAATAAAGATTCAAGGGAAAAATTAAGATCTGAAACACCTAGAATCAAGCAATAAATCTCAGTATCATATTTCTCTCTTGGTTTTCCTATTGTTTTTCTCTGAGAATTTGTCCCAATCCAATGTCTTGTAATTAATCTTATGGTTTTTTGTTTTGTTTTCTTTTTCTCCAGGAGGGTGGTACCAGCAATCTGACTCAGGGCCTTTCTCTTGTCAGGAAGGTGCTGTGCCACACAAGTACATTTCTAGCCCCCATTAATTTTATGTGCTTCTTTTTTTTATAATTAAAATTTTTTTATTTGTATCACTTTTTCTACCCATGTGTTTTTTTTTTTTAGACAGAGAGAATGGGAATAGATTTTCACATATAAATACATATACATATTCATACATACACATATTAGCTTTGTCAATTAAACAAAATTTTAAAGGGGCTGGGGAGATGGCTCAGTAGGATAAGCGCTTGACCGGATCTGAGTTCAATCCCCGGTTCCGCAAAAAAAAAAAAAAAAAAGAAAAAGAATTTTACGTGCTTCTAAAACACGTATCAGGATGTGATAGTCAAGAGTGCACATATATATCTCTCTTTCTTAAAACTTGGAAATTTAAACCTTTTCTACAGTCAAAACTCACTCTGAAATTGGCAAGTTTCTAACTAGCTCAGCATGCAGGATGCACACCACGTACAATTATGGGCCCTGTGTAGGAGCTAAAGGGTGTGTACATTTCTCAAATAGTAGTAAAAGTGGTTTTCTGAAAGTGGGATAGCAGACAGGGATTCCTTACAGGAAGAAGAAAAAAAAAATACAGTGATATATAATATATTTTCATTTTTATTCCAGATTTGCTCTTGAAATAAGCTATTCTATGATTCAATATTTTGTAATTTGTAAATATAAGAAGGAAAAATAATACTTGAAGAGCATAGATTAACATAACTTCAACATGCTTAAATGATTTTCTGAGCCAGTTGATTTTTCTCTTCTCCTGAGTTTAAGAAACCACTTTTAAAATGACAATGACTAGAAATCAATAGCTTAGAGTCCTTCTAAGGGAAATGAGGAACATGGAAATCATAATAGGTCCAAACTGAACATTTTAACCTTAAACGGAAAATAATCTTGTAATTTCTTAAAATATTTAAATTATCCACTTACCTGTTAGTGTTTTACTACACAGAATGCATTTCAAACTTTTCTTTATAATTTATAAAGATTTTTTGTTTGCTTTTGATACTTCCTAATATACAGATACATAAAGTATAATATCTATCTATATAATATATAGTTATATAATATGAATAGATGATAGATAGATAATATAATATAGGTAGATAGATAGACCGATAGATAGATAGATATTTAACAGATATGTCTTTTTAGGTTTATATCTCATGGCCTTGCTGTTTAATTTACTTGGTGGGAAAAAAAGATCTGAATGACCCATTCCACCAACATTGACTCCTTCTGTAAAGCCCAAATAATTTTAAGATCACATATAGAAATAAATAGATAAAATGTGTTTCAATTAAAAGGACCCCCTAGAGCTTGAGCAATCCATGTTCCTAAAACAAAGAGGACATAAAAACCTTGGATGGGGTCCTGTTACTTGGAAAGCAACTAAAACCACTGAGTTAGCCAAGAAGTTGCCCTTGGCCCTCCCCTTGTTTAAATTCTTGCAATAGACATACATTCCCAAACCCATGACCTAACTATTTAAAGCCATAACAACAGGATGTCCCAGGTCACAGTGCCCCGATTTCTTAAAAATGTTCCCGGAACACTGCAACCACAAGGGTAGCGCCCCCCCCCCCCAGCTACTCCCAGACTTACTCCATCTGGTCATCCGGTATTGTAATCCACCAATTATTTTAAATTATTGTAATCCACTAACCAATGCGATTTACTTCTGTAACTTGCTTGCTCCCTCCCCATTTTGTGGTCTTTGCCTTTAAACACTATGCCTGTTACACGGAAGGCGTGCTCTGCTCCTGCGTGTGCAGACCGCCCTACGTATAGGTAGATAATAAAACTTTCCCTTTGTGATTTGCATGAGAGACCGACTTTTGGGATCTTCCTTCGCGGCGACTCGATCGTTACACTTCTATCTTTCTATCCTGCTTGTCTATTGCTTTTGGTACTTAGGGTATTACATTTCCTAACTTCTATTATTGTACATGATTTATATAACATGTAATAGTTCTAAGTTTAAGATGAGTGAGACATTTACTATACATTTTCATCAATATGACTGACACAAAAAAAGACAAGCTGTCCCATCATGCAAGCCTAGCCCTTCACCACTAACCATCCCGTAACACTCTTTTCTAAGAATCTCTAAAGAGACATACTTTTTATAGTCTGTTTTTCAAACTATAAATGTTCTCTGTCTACTTTTACACCATTTGATTTCTGGCTTACTTTTGATTTATCAGATTAATCCTCTTCCTCATCTGACAAGCAATCACTCATTTTGAGCTGACTGGAAGATGAATACTTTTTCCTGTGTGTTCTACCAGTTACAGTCTCCTGTGGTGTCCTTAGTGTCTCCTTGAAGTCTGATGAGGTACAAAGGTTCTCTATTTCAGGTGGTAAAAACTACAAGGCAAACTGTCCTCTATAAACTCTTCCACACTCAGAGAAACAGGAGAGCCATCAGACTCAGGGCTCAGACCTGGGGCCAGTTGGTCTGTGTTCAAATCCTATTTCTGACATTAATAACCTGTGTGACTTAGGAAAAGTTATATAAGTACCCTCCACTTCAGTTTTTTGAACTGTAAATCTCATGATGGTTGGAATCATGTTGAGTGCCATTGTAAAGACAGAACAGACAATGTATGTAAAGGCTGCAGCATGGTGCCTCACTTACACACAGTGACGCTCAATGCATGCTGACCATTTCCATTTACAGTCTTCTATTACACCTGGAGACTAAGAATCTACACCGGAGCCAACTATCAGGGTGTACGTCAGCCTCTTGAATAGCTGTTTTGTGTTAAGTACATTACTTATTGCTAAAACTCTTTGGACCTTATATTCCATTTCCTACCTTTTTGGTGGTGAGTGTTTCTCTCCTGTTTTATAAGAAAACCTGTACACATGCAAGGGCCTGAGTTCAATCCCCAGTTATACACACACACACACACACACACACACACACACACACAAAAGAAACAAAGAAAAGAAAAGAAAAAGAAAAAAATAAAACTTGTAACTTTATTTCACTTAAACTTTTCTCAATTACCTTATTTTTCCTTCCTGAAAGTTTTAATTCCTTTCCTTGTTTATGGTTTGGAGTTTCAACTGTTACAATAACAAAATTTAGTATACTAATTTTTAATACATTTACCAAGAAACTACTGGATCCTTTCAAGAAGGTGTCTTGTATAATGCTACTGGTAAGAAATTTCTTCCTTTTGGTCCCAGAAGCAGTGATACTTTTGAAGTATACTAGCAGAATAACATTCTTGCTAGTATATTATTCCTATATATAAATATAACCAATGTTTTTCAGATATTTGAGATCACATGTCAATAAATTTTGCATATATTTGCTTTTGTGTGTTCTTGTTTCACGTATTTTTGTTTCACATATTCTTATTTTACTGATGTTTATTAGACACTTAGGGAACATAACTTGATTATGTTGTCCAAAGTCCTACAAACTTTTAGAATTTATTTATAAAAATTATAACAATATTCTAGATCTTTTATTTATTCTATTATTGACCCTTTGTTGTCCTATGCAATATAGCTTCAGTTTCTCTGAGCATACACATTAGAATATCTTTAATTTTTGTTGTTCTGTATTCCTTTTTTGTCATTTGTGTTATATTCATTTTGTAGCAGTTTTTCATAGTGACAGCTTTAATCAGATGTTAAAAGATATTATTTTCTCACCCATATACTGTATAAAAATGAAGAAATATAAAGCTGGTTGACATCTGTGAGTATGTAAGTGTGTTGTCTTTTATTCATCTTTGCTTTGATGGGCTAGGACTAAAAGTCAGACTTAATAGATGGAAAGTTGACTGCCAGTAGCCATTTCACTTTTTCGTAGACTTTTTTCTTCTCCTCAGATGAATTTTAAGTTATTTTACTTGAGCAGTAAAGCTGAGAAATCCCGTGTATAATGTCTGAATCTTACAGATAGAAATGAATCCAGCTAGCCATTCTGAAATTAGCTCTGTCATTTATTCTTGCTGTTCTCAGTCATATTTGGTACATTGAGTATTTAGATTCTTTGGATATCTGTAGGAATATTCAACTTCCTTCAGAGATGCAACTTGTATTAAGAACAATATGGGCTAGTTTTTCCACTGGTGAATAAATCACTTCTCTTAAGCTCAATTACCATAATGTAAAATTGTTTTAAAAATGCCTATGACATCCTTCTGTGATAGTTTTGTCCATCTGTTAGCGATTTACTGTTATTTGATCAGAATTTTAAAGGAGAAATACAATAATTAGGTGTAATTCATCCTATTTACTCAAACAATCTAAACTATGTGGAAAACACTTCAGTATACAAAATTTCATAACTTTAACAGGCTGATCAGGCAATATTACATTTGCTACAATAGTTGCAATGTCTTTAACAATTAAACAAAAAATAAAACTGCCTTGCTTCATGGTAATCAAATAATGAAGACAATCATAAAAAATAAGAAGAATCAGACCCACATGCGTAAACTTTGTATTGTCTCCATGGAATAAGAATCTAAAAGAGTAAAATGCAAAAGGTAAAATAGATATTGTGTTAGGAAATGAAACTGTTTAATAGGAAAGAACAACCGAGCTGAGAGAAAGGAGAAAAACAGAAGGAAGGAAGTGAATATCTGTATGTGTGTGTTCATAAGATAGCTAAGATAATTGTGGTACTAACTTCTATTGGTTTATTGAAGGGAACAGTTAATGCCTAATTTTTTAACCACTTTTGCATGCTTATATCTGGTTATCTGAACAACTACTTTAAAGACAAGGATATGCAATATAACAACCATTTTTGTGTTCTTAACATATCTTTTGAAATTCGGCATTGTTTCTAAAGTTTTTTTTTATTATTTTGTATTCTCTTTAAAATAAAAAAAAAGTTTTGGTATAGAATGCATTGAACTATTTTATGTATGGTAAGAAACAAGATAAGCATTGATTTTGAATGCTTTCTTCATCTACATTAATTGTAAATATGCATTTGCTTATTTCCAAAAGGTGTTCTTCAATTTAATTCCATAATGTGGGAGAATATCTCATTTAGAGTTTAGTGCAGCAACAATTATCTATTATTTTGTCATTTCTCCAACCTCAACTAGAAAAACAAATGTATATTTATTAAGTTTTTACAATATAATTTTCATTTTAGGAGATGTCTGATTATAACAATTCTCAATAATAAACTGTCTCTAACTTTAGCCTAATATGAGACAAACTGAGCATGACTTAGTGAGCCAAGGATTTATCATCCCGTAGGATCATATTGTGCTTCGCAGGCCAGTTTTATGGCCATCCGACAGTTTATGCACAAGCCTTCTAACAATTGCCTGGTTCAGGGAGATAGAAAATTCTTAGAATGAGTCAAGCAGAGTGATTTTATTACTCACAATTGGGCAAGAGGAATAAACAGAAGCCTGGATCGATGGTGAGTTACTCCACCCAGACCAGAATAAGCTGTCCAAGGGAAAAAAGCTCCCTTTTAAATGTTTCTCACATTGCAGGACAGCTGAGGAACCCTAAAACTTCCTACTCTGACTTTGTGTACACAGGAAGCCATCTGGCTCCCTGAGTACAAATGTTACAGAGCACCTTTTCTAGAGGGAAAAAAGACACAACCCTCACTGTTCTAGATTTTTTTCTCTCTTTTTCAGAATTTTCCAATTAGTACAATCTGCTTGAAGCTTGCAAACAAGAGGTGAAAGGTATTTGTTAATAAATTCTTCCAGGGCCTTATCTTCCAGCACTAAATGTGTCAATGTCATTCAAAACCAAGGCACCCCTGTCTATGATGGGATGCATGGATGAAAATGCTTTATCTTCACATGCTACAATATTCTTTAAGATAAGAACTATGAAAAAACTCATTTATAAGTCTGAAATGTGTCTTAAAATAGTAGTTCTTTAGCAGTATTATTGTCGAGTCTTGTCAAAGTGAAATAAAATACAAACTTTAATTCAAAAGACTAATTACATCTCTATAAGGTACTTTCTTTTTCCTTATATCTTCTTTGAGGAATCAAAACAAGTTTTGTCTTGTTATACTACTTGAATAAGAAAATGCTATTAAAATGGCTACAACCATGAAACCATTCACAAAAAATGAGAGAAATATATGCAGGTATAGAATATGTATACTGAGAGACAAAAGAGAGCAAATATAATAAGTCTAAGAGAGCACGTGTTTTTCTCTGGAAAGCTAAACACATGGAAGAAATACTTCATCTTCAACAAAATACCTATATTTCCTAGTGAAGAAGTTATTAGAATCAGACAGTAGAGTTTGATGTTTCCTGTAAGAAAAGGAATATTTTTATCTATTTATGAAATATTTTTATTTATAATTTTAGCAACTTTATACTGTAAAGTTCCTTTAAAAGCATCATAGTTTTACATATTTTAAGAAGTAATTAGGATCCAGGCATGGGTGACACATGCTTGTAATCACATCATAGGTGAGACTGAGGCAGGAAGATCACTGAGAGTACGAGGACACCCTGAGCTACAAAGGGAGTCCAATACCAACCTGAATTGCAGGCTGAGACCCTGTCTCAAATAAATTAAAAAAAGAATTAGAACCCAGATGTCATTGTTCAAATCAGCAATGACGCTTTGCAGATTTTCTGTGACATCCACCGCATATGTGATATCAATAGGAAAACACTGACTTGATCTCGTGCCGCTCCAGCTCATGCACCGAGATTAGCCATGCTGGGGATAGCAGAACAACTTCAGAGGCACAGTAGGGAGTGAGAGCTCAGCTGCGGAGATGGCCTGGGCTGGGTCCGGGGAGGTCCAGTCAGCTACTGAGCACTCACACCCGGACCCATTGGCTGCATCACCGACCCAGGCTAGCACATGGCCTAGAAAGCAGAAAGCAAAAGTATTTCCCGGTTCAAAGGTTCACTTCCCACACGTCTGGTGTTTGAGCCACATTACGGGGATGTGTAAGAGGCAAAAGTATCAAGTGACCTGGCAAGCCTTAGGTTTGACTTGTGCCTCCATGGCGCAGACAGGCAGAAACAGGTACTGGGGATGCGCTCAAAGGTTCAGGGTGGCTGTGACCTGCGGTTCCTCGGCGAGGAAGACACATCCTGGGCTGGTTGAGAAAGCTGCCCGGTGAACTTGGGGTGCTGCTGTCATCCCAAGCACAGGGCAAGCGGAAACAAATAACAACAAAAGAGATCATATCAAGAATCAGCAAACATGATTGCTACCAGGCATCCTGGCACTTGCCTGTAAGCCAAGTGCTTTGGAAGATGAGGCAGAAGGATGATCACTAGTTTGAGTTCAGTCTGGGCTACATACAAAGTTTAAATCCAGTGTGAAGTACACAGTGAGAACCTGTCTAAAAATAAATAAATAAATAAAAAGGACATCAAAATTAAAAAAAAAAAAGTTTCTGCAGAGCAAGCACTCAGCAGAGTAAATGAAAAGTCTACAGAATGAGGGAAAATATATAGGATTAATATCAGAGTATAGAAAGAACACAGAAATAATAACAAAAAAGGGTGGGAAGAGAGAAAGAGGAGCAGAAGTAGAAGTA
>NW_004524697.1:5544993-5551750 GCF_000260255.1 Octodon degus | reverse complement strand
TGTGTATATATATGTATGCTATATATATTTGCCAATATTCTAGGATCAATATATTTATTATTTACTGTAAACAGAAGCTAAAAATTTAAAAAATAACCATGCAATACAAATGACCCCAATCAAAAAACTGGGAAATAAATTAAAATGACACTGGGCTGGGGAGATATCTCAGTAGAATTAGCACTTGCCTAACAGGAATAAGGTCCTGAGTTCAATCCCCAATACTGCAAATAAACAAACTAAAAAACCTGAAGTGATACTTTTTTTTCCAAAGACATACAAGTGGACTTGAGTATATGCAAAATATTTTCAGCATCTTTCTCCTTAGAGAAATACAAATCAAGACAATGTTGAATTTGCACCTTACTTTAGCCTGAAGCACAAAATACAAATAATAATGCTGGTGAAAAGAAAAAGGAACCCTTGTGCACTGTTCATGGTGGAAAAAAAAAAAAAAGAAAACTAGGAAACTCACCTTTAAATCACTAGAGACATTTCTTCTTCTTCTTCTTCTTTTTTTTTTTTTTTTTTTTTTTGGTGCTGGAAATTAAACTCAGGACTTGGCACTTTCCAGCCAAGTGCTGTGCCTCTGAGCTACATCCCCAACCCAGTATGGAAATTCCTAAGTAGCCTAAAAATAGAAAATCTATCTGACCAGATATGCCTCTCCGGGGTATATTTATGAAAGCACTAGGATACAATATAATGATAGTATAAATGTGATGCCCACATTTATAAAAGTGTGGATCGCAATATTTAAACTATGGTAATAGCCTTGAAGCTATAAACAGACTAATGTGTAAAGACTATGTTACATATATGCATTAGAATATTATCTAACCATGAAGAAAAATGAAATTATGTAATCGGCAGGAAAATGGACGGAATCTGAGATCGTCTTATATGAACTGAGTCAGACCCAGAAAGATAAATATCTTTTATATGAGAAAACTTAAATAAAAATAAAAGTGTAAAATGAAAGAAGACACAAGGCAAATAGAGATTTTAGAATGGAGGTCGGGTTTGGAGGAAAAAGTGATCTAGAGAAATGAAAAATTACTAGGGTACATTGTCTATATAAAATAATAATCTGAAATCAACTTAACTATCATATACTGTAAGCATACACTATGTTTTAGAATATAAACTTACCTACTGAACAGAGTTCTTCCTAGATATAATTTACTTATAGTGTATTATACTATTATGCATTTCAAAATTACTAAGATAATAAATTTCAAGTGTTCTTGACAAAACATGGCACCTATTTGTGGTGACATGTTAATACACTTGATTTAATTATTTTATATTACATTCATAAATCATAACTTTGTGCCCTATAAATAAATATACACAACTGTGAGTTGACAATTTACAATAATAAACTGAAAAAGAAGCAGTAAAACTTATTTAGGAACTATTCATCCTCTATTTGTATCTCCTTATTACAGGAAGAGAGGCAACATACAAGAGACAATTAGTTTTATTTCAGAATAGAGCACAAGAAACAAAAGGAAATTAAAACTAAATAAATATTTTGAAAAGATTAAATAAAAGAAAGAAATTATAAGTGATGGAGAATATATGATTTGTGTGATTTGGAATTACAGCATTGATTGCTAAACAAAAACATATGGGATTTTATTGCAGAATTTTTATCTTCTTACAAGTTGACAGCAACCCTCTCTAAGTTTGGGGAAGAAGCCACAAATACATCGCTGTCATTGTTTTAAAACAATGGAACAAATTACAATTTGTCTTTTGTGTACTAAAATACAGATGCACAGGGGACACCATATATGGAAGTTTTAAATCTGTAAAGAAGGTCATAAAAAATATTGCTGGCTATTAATGCTGTGAAGTAGCTTGAAGACACATTTTAAATCCAGTAATTTCTAAGGCTATGTCCTACAATAACTCCCCATCATATGGCACTATTTTGTCTGTGAAAACCTCATCCTTACTAGTTAGGTACAGTAAATCAAAGTGGCTCTTAAAAAATACAATAAGGGTCATATATCCCTTGTATACAGTCTTTGGAATAAGAAATGTCTCATAATTTGAACTTAAAAAGAAATTATTTAGTACAGGGTCTCACTGTGCAGCTCAGACTCACAGTGATCCTTCCATTTCAGCCTCCCTAGTGCTCCGATTACTGGGCCTACACCATCACACCCTATTTTGGTGGCCAGCTTTGTGGGCCCAGAACTGGGCCAGTATGGCATGCAGTACCGGTGCTCACACCCAGGTCCTTGAGCTAGCCAAGCAGGCACTTAGATAGCTAAGCTATCTCTCCAGCCTGTTTTTGGATTTTAAAAGAATCACATGAAATTTACTTTTTAATCTTGAAAATAATTTAATATTTTACTTCCTTTTACACTGTTTCAACATCATTGAAATCACTTCATAGCCTAAGGATAGAGAAGTATTTTTGCTAATCCAAACTGAAAGTACATCATACCTATATAAGATCTTTGGGTACATTTGGTTGTATTTTTTATGCTTCTGGACAGAATTTAATTATATCTTTCAAATTAACAATCAACATGTGTTAAAAATTTTGTGCCTCTTAGGATAACCATCGAATAATCTTCCAAGTATTTGTAAATAGCCAACTACAAAGTGCTGCTAGTCTCTGACATCTGCCTCTTGAATTCTTTATAAAGTTGATAGTGGTTATACAAAGCATGCATGAATACTCTCTGTCCATTGCTCTTCAAATGATAAGTGGTGCCTTTTAATTAATTCTATATGGTAATTAATTTACAATATTCATGCAAATTAATTATTTGGAGTCCCTCTTCACAGAACACCTATATGCCCTAGGCTTTTAGCGATTTATTCTAGCATTCAAAATATTCTGAAAGTGTCTAAGGCAAAATAAAGGTTCCTGAAAATGTTCCAGGTAGTTAGAAAATATAAACACCCATTTGCAGAACAGTAAAATAGCAATGCATATATTTGCATTTTTGAAGTGAAGTGTTCACTTGGAAGCACATAAAAATAGAACAGCAAATGAATGATACAGATTTAGAGTTGTCTGGGTAGCTGTTTTGCAGCACAATTAATAGAAGTCACTATCATTCGTGGATGATTTCATTCAATACAGCATTCATATTTTTTTTTCATTAGACGTAGATATTTTTTCTAAAGAAACTGTTTCCCTTTATTCAAAATTTAGATAATGGCATCATTCATAATCTTCCAATTTACTTGTATTTTATTACACCTTTTAATCTGCTGCAGTGTGTTGACATTACACTAAGAGTACAATAGGACTGCCCAGTGCAGTGGAGTGATCTCTGTTCTCCTCCGTGGAACGTGTGCAGTGCAAGGAGACAAGGCCGTGTCAGTGCAGGTGGCCTGCCATGGAGGAGAGAAGCACCATGCTGTCTCGCTGACACAGTTGAAAAGCTGACTTTCAACGACAACAACAACAACAATAATAATAATAATAATGGTAGTAACTCAGGTCAAGGCTTAGTCTGTTCTACTCTTGGTGTCCAAGTCTCTATAGCAACATCTCCTCTTATTTTCTGTACCCAGGGTTCTCAATTTCTTTTTTTCTTTTCTTTTTTGGTGGAACCAGAGATTGAACTCTGGTCTTTGTGTTTGCCAGGCCAGCGCTTATTCTAACTGAGCTATCTCCCTGGCCCCAATTTTTTTTTCAGTACTGGGGATTGAACTCAGGACCCTGAAATAAACAAGGTTTATCATAAATAACATCAGCAATAGTAGAGTGTTTATATCAAACAAAGTAACCTCTACACATCTCTACTACCAAGTTCTCACTCAGCTCTATCATCATGTGGAGAAAGCCTAATAGACAGAAAATTTTTAAGACCTGGAGGAAAAAGAGCAAAATTTAAGTAGAAAAGAGAAGGAATCTCTTTAAGATGTGATTTTTGAAACAAATAGTAATTTTTAATAAAATAATTTGAGTCAGGCTAAAAATAAATGAATTGAAAATTAGATTTATGTTTGATAATTATTTTAAATTTATATTTTTACTTCCAACCAGATATAATAATTTGTCAAAATATTGCCATAGTCACAGAGGTACTTATATTCATACATTATGATTGCTGAGAAAAGTTTCATATCTTATGTTGGAACATTTGATATGATAAACAAATATATCACTCAGTTTGTAAGATGCAATAAGTTTTCAAAGAGTAACTCTTACTGCCAGGAATCTCTAAACTCCATATAGATTTACTTATTATAAAGATCAACTAACATTGCTTAAGAAAAATGTGTTATTTATTCTGCTAATATTATATATAAATATCACAAAGCAAAAACAAGATATTTTCAATAAATTTTCTATGTGAAAAGAAATTTTGCTGGGAAAATTTCTATTCTTTGTTTCAAGAAATAGACAAATCAAAGAGGATAAACCCAGGGAATGTTAGAAGCTGCCAATTTTTTCAGAGAGAGAGGTTCATCTTATTAAGTAGTGCAACTGTGATAGAGTGTAGGATATTTTTCAATTAATTTTATTTTATGTTGGCAGGAGACCATATCCTCAAAGTTTTCTAAATAGCATTACTGAAAATTGATTTATGACGGATAGAATCAATTTCATCAGCTCCCCAACAGCCCCCTGGCAAAATGATTTTTCAAACTGAAGTAAATGTAAGACAGTTCAACAACTTCTTCAGGGAACAACCTCTGCACCATAAATGGCTCAGAACACTTAGCTAAAAGTCACATTTCCTAGGTAAAGATTAGAAAACCTCTAAAGACAAACAAAAAACTCAGCCACCCATATCAATATTAAAATGAAACATTTTATATAAGTTTGAAGATTTTTTACTTTATTTAGACCCCAGGCACTTTTATTACAGTTTAATGTGAAAAAAATAATCTCAGTAACAGAATGAATAAAATGGTAAAAGTAAAACATAATTTTGGTGAAGAAAATTATCCTTATTATTTCTTTCTGACTTTTAAATTTTACTTTAAAAAAGCTGATCTAGTAGGATAAAATCAGCACTATTTGAACAAATGACTAAGCCTCTATTATGCTGATGTACTTTCTTTTCTTCATTGTCACATTGTGACCTTTTCACATCTGCCTTGGTTGGACCCTGAGACATATTTTCTATCTGACATCTTTTTTATTTTGGGGGAAAAGGGTCTACAGGGTGCTCAGGGCATCACTACTATATCAGACTAGTCTTCCAAAATCTGGGATTGCAGGTGTGCGCCACCACATCCAGTCTCAATTTGCGATCTCAGTGTGCTCCGGGGGTGAGGCCGGCATGGCAGGCTCCAGGATCAAATCCCTGGGCCCTGGGCCTGCTTGCAGGTGCTTTAATCCACTGAGCTATTTGGCCAGCCCTTACTTGACATCTTTAAAGCAATCACATTACATTATTCAACAGTACTGTACTTCACCCACATTTCTTTATAGTGCTTAATTTAACTCTAGAGTTCAGCATATTCATTCTTGTTTCTGACATATAATTGTCAATTGCCATAATTAATCTACTGCCAAGTGGTCAAAATGAGTCCTTTATTGTGTAACAATAGTGAAAATCACGACAGAATGTGAAGGAAAAAAAAAAAGAAAAAAATTTAAAAATAGGAATAAACAGTTACATATTTTACACAAAAATTTAGAAATCTAACCATATACAACACTGTAACAGGACGGTTCTATGACATTTTTTTCTTGGCTCTTGTTTTCATTTATTACCTTTTTTTCAAAACAAACATTTACTTGAGAGACAGTATAGCAGTAATTGATATGACATGACAAGCAGTACGTATTTAGAAAACCAGAATGACAGGCATCCCAAGCATGACCCTAGTATTACACATTTATATTTTCAGTGCAGTTGCTTAGTTCACATGTATCAGCACATATAGTTAGTCAGCATAAGAATCCTACCAATTAACTGTTAGTATACTTGATGAAAATCCCTATTACATGCTATGTCTACGATGTTTAATATTCAGACAGATAGGGAGGTTAAGCTCAACTACCAATGTTATAGGGTAATAATATCATCAAGCTTCTCTTCTGGAGGATTAACAACTTAAGTTTTCAGACCAAAAATTAAAGAAAAATAAGGATTTGCAAGGATAGCCAACATTGTGACCCTAGCCTTTCAAGGTCAGTGAGGACTCAGGACATAAGAGAACCTGTACTATAACATCGTGTAACTCAGTGAGGTCCCAAATTTTCTGATCAATAAGGCCAGAGAGGAAAGTGATTGATGATATAGAGTGTGCCCAAAGAGAGTCATATGGAGAGAAAACATTCTCTCAGGCTTTCACAGAGAGCAAAATGGTAAAGCAATGGCCGTGACTCATCCACATGGCTGACACTGACAAAGGATCTACAAACTGCCGTACAGGGTTTCAGGGTAAATCTTGAGAGGATTTAACTGACCTTAGCAGATACAAAAGTTACATTTATTGTTATATAGTTCTTGCTTTATCTTGGTCTTAACCATCCAGCAGAAAAATATAAAAAAGGTATAAAAAGTAGAGCCATGTTAATATGCTGAGCTGTAAAAGGCTCAAGTCAACAACTTCTGACATTGCCAATCCTATGGATAGCCCACTACTATTATGGACTACTGGACTGTATTGGATTATTTTGCTGAATTCATGCACTAACAATATTTAAATGGGAAGGGAATATTCATCTAGTATTAGTTTGACAAACCTAAACAAAAAAAGGGATATAAATGAAGGATCATTTTTATCTGTATATTCAGAATAGTATAGATATGCAGCTATT
>NW_004524697.1:5531400-5538208 GCF_000260255.1 Octodon degus | reverse complement strand
AGCAACCCCACGCTCAGGAAGAGAGTGAGCTGTGAGGAAGACAAGTATTCCAACAGATGTGCTATTTTGTTTCATTTATAATATTAATTTATCTTAGTTCATTGAAAAGAAAGGTTTATGCTAATATTCTTTTGACAATTAAATACCAATGTCTTGTGCTGTAACTAATTTAAAGATAAGAATACACAATTTATTAACCATTGTTGACCTCCTATTATCTTGTTTTGCAATTCTGTTTTTTTTTCTCTTTAAAATTAAAAATGAATACTTTAATCAAGGCATTCATACCATAAAAATAAGACTATTAAAAGCTATTACAGAATCATCTCAGGTCTAAAGCTGTCTTTCTTCAGGGTGGTGAGAGAGCTCAACAGTCTAAAGCACCTGCTTAGGCAAGCATAGGCAAAGAGCACGGACCACAGTTCAATCCCCAGCATCACATGCCACGCCAGCCCCATCCCAGGGCTGGCTGAACTAGCCAAAATAAATACATAAATAAATATAGCTGTCTTTCTTAATCAGCTCCATTTTAAATTTTTTAAAGAGAGTACAATTAGAATTAAAACAAAAATTACAAGTGATAAAGAATTTCACTTAACAAAGTAATGTGGATTCACAGTATTTGTTGTAATACATAGTGTCTCATATTACCAGATATATGCATATAAAATTGGAAGTAGAAAAAAAGAAAAGAAATGTATAAGAAATTCAGAAGAGAAAAAGTACAAATAATTGAAAAAAGGAGATGAAGCAAATTAAAGCATTATCTGCTCCTTTCCACAGACCAGCAGAATTTCATAGTACAGTTGTCCAAACCATCCTGCTTACACACATGGAAATATCTCTTTCCCCCACTCCCTCTCCTGTCCTTCTCCTCAACTCAGTAACTCTTTCTTTTGAATAACTAGAGAACACACTCTTAAGTAAAACAAATCAGACCCGCATGTACAAACATCGTATTATCTCCTTACTGTGAGAACCTGAAACAAAAAATGGAATCTGAAGGGTACAATAGATACTGGGCAAAGAGAATGAACTTATTCATCAGAATCTTTTGGTTTCTTACTATTTTGACATTTTCTCATGTATATTTAAGTGTACTTAAAAGAAAAAAAAAAGAACTGTTGTGTCTTTCCAGGAATTCTTCATATGTATTATTCTAAAGTATGACTATATATTTTCTTTTTCTCTCTGCCATGAAGCATACAGGGTAGTTTCTTTGGTGCCTGCTTTTCCTGTTCAGTACTTGCTGGTTCTACAGTTAGAATGGAGATAAGGAGAGATCGGCAGAGCCTTGCTTCCATGTTTAAAAACTAGAAGGAAACAGGATAATCTTGAAATTACTACAGAATTAATGTCACATGGCAAACAGTTCCCTCCAATTATAGAGAAAGAGACAAGATTGGGTGTGGAAATAGCATCATTTGTCTACCTGCAACAAGCACCATGAAACAAAATTAATTTTACGAATAAAAACAAAATTCTAAAGATTCAGTGTGGGCTAGTGTGAAACTGTGAATGCTTGTTTTCATACACTGAATGTTGGCTTTAAATAAAGATGTTTCACTGCAATATGGTAAGTGAGCATGTGTATGTTGCTGGAATCCTTAAAATACACCCAAGTGTGGATGTAACAATTATCTAAGTAACAGACTGCAAATATTTACTACCAAAATTAGTCTGACTTCTCAGTTAGAATTGCAATTTACAAACACTAGTATAGATCAGCATCCATGTAAGCGTAAATCCCCACTCACGCAACCTGGTACTTTCAGTATCTTGTGATGGCCTTGCTCATGAGTAAGCCAGAGGAATTAACAGGGTGATGGCACTGGTCACCAAATATATTCTCAGGCTGTGACTGTTCAATGAATTTCTAGGATCATGAAACATTTCAGGAACGCAAAAATAAGTGTCTTTGAATACTGTAGAATATTTGTTTTAGTTTGCTTTTATGCAGTGGTGTAAAATAATTCAATGTTTCAATATACAAAATTTTAAAATTACAAAATGTGACCACTTTGGAACAGCACCATAGACCTTGATATTGCTTTGGAATCCAGAGCAGGTGAGGTTTTTGGTACCGGAGACTGAAACAGAACCCTGCACTTGCCAGGCAAGAACTTATTCTACCGAGCTATCTCCCTGGTTCATTTTTATTATTTTGTTGTTGTTGTTGTTGTTGTTTTTGGTTTTGGTTTTTTTTTGGGGGGCAGAACCAGGGATTGAACTCAGGCCCTTGCACTTGCCAGGGAAGTGCTTATTCTACTGAGCCATCTCCCTGGCCCCCCATTTTTGTTTTATTTTATTCATTTATTTATTTTTTAGGGAATGATCTATAGGGTGCTCAGGGTCTCACTACTAGATTGGATATGTAGTGATCCACCTGTTTACAGCCTCCCAAGAGCTGGGATTACAGGTGCATGCCACCATGCCCAGTGTTAATTGCCATCTCAGCATGCTCTCGGTGTGTACTGCGGGGGCAGAGCCAGCACAGCAGGCCCGGGGATCGAACCCCTGGCCCCTGTACCTGCTTGCACGTGCTTTAATTTGCTGAGCTATCTGGCTGGCACCTAGATGAGTTTCTTGACTGCACATCTAAACTTGCTGGCATTGTACAATTTTATTTCATATGCACTGATTATTATGGCTACTTGGCTGCTGATATTATCTTCTGATTATAAATTTTTTTGAGGGGTATGGATAGCTGTCATTGATTATGAAAGGTCACCAAAGTAAGAAAATGTACTCTACAGATATCCATAATTCCAAAAATATTGCTTTTGACTCTACAAGCTCCTTAATGCATCCCACACAAAATTGTAGTACACTTTTTATCTATTAATCTATAAACACTACTTTAATACTTCGAAGGAAAACAAAACTGTGTAGTTAAGTTTCTGATTCATTATTCCTCCCATTTATGATTCCTGAAAATAGAATGCCATTGGGATTATTAGGGTTTTACTCCCGTGAAATTCAGAACATCTGTTTATTTTCATCCATCCATAGGAAGTGACACAGTAACCGTGGGATGCAGGGCTTCAGAGCTAAACATCTCAGCCTCAATTGTGGCCCTGTACACGGAGTGCTCAGCAGTGCTCCTGGTGAATTGTAGGAAGCACTAGGAGTTTGGAGACAGCCAGAACTTGTTCAATTGGATCTTCAGTCTGCTCTGTCCTATGTCCCTGGAGGCTGGTATCTATGCTTGTTGCAAATTTCAAAAGTTATTGCACCTGACTTCTGATGAAATTAGGCCAGTGGAAAGCACCAGTAGAAGATCAGAGAGACTTTGATATGTAAGCAGTGACTCCAACTCTTCATAGGCATACATCTTCAAATTTTGCTCTTGCCAGATTCTTCTAATAATTTCTAATTGATCCACTAGTGCTAAACTTTGTTATTATACTATGATTTGTTGTTTCTCTTAACTTTGCTCACACTCTGAAAGTAGATTCTTAATAAACTTTGTGTTCACTTCTTCAAATGTGATATTTTATGTTTAGATTCTTAAAGGCACAATAACTGCTGAGACTAAATGAGGCCCAGAAATCATACAGGCTGATATTCTTGCAATAACTCAGTCACATATATATCCTGATACTGCAACTTTCACATCAGGGAGAAGTGACACACTGGTGGCTCCTTCCAGTCAGGACATCACAGCTGTTCAGTAGAGGCTTAGGTCTGGGTGCAGGTTCACATTACCAACAGACTTGTAGAATTTTGTAGCTACAATCACTGGGGTTGGGCTGGAGACACCAGGGTCCTAGATGTGACTTTCAAAACATGTGATGAGTAATCAGATGATTCACTTGGTAACCACAGACAAATGAAACTTTTGAAAAGCTCAATTGTGGTTTTCATAAAATATAATTTCTTCTGGGATAGAATCTCATACTTAATTTAAGATTTTCACAAACGATTAACTAAACATATCACCTCAACAGATATTTTATGCTAAGATATGTATTTATGGGAATGATCAGGGTTCATTTGAATAGAAACAAAATAGATTAAAAAATTACATTTTGAGTCTCTCACAAGATTTTTTGATAGAGCAGTTTTTCTCCAACTGGTACTCCTTACCTTGCTTAAGAAGAACCAGCATTAGGGGCTGGCCTGATAGCTCAGCCGACTAAAGCACCTGCTTAGGCAAAGCACAGCAGTCAGGGTTTGAACCCTGTTGTGCTGTGCCGGCCGCACCCCCAGGGCGCGCTAAGATGGTGATTGAAACTGGGCGTGGTGTCATGTACCTATAATCCTAGCACTTGGGAGGCTGTAAACAGTAGAATCACTATGAGTCTGATCTGTGTAGTGAGACCCGGTAGACCCTGTCCTAAATACAGAGGAGGAGGAGCAGGAACAGGAGGAGAAGCAGGAGAAGGAGGAGGAGAAGGAGGAGAACCTGTGTTTTCACCTGGGCCTGGTACCACTCAAAAGGCTTACATGAGCGTTGCATGGGCACTTTAGTAAATGCACATTGACTCTTTTTCTCCATATCCCTGAAGAAGCACGGGTGACTTCACCATGAGAACCACAAGTCTTGTTCTTGGAGGAGTAGCTTTTATACCAAAAGTTAGCCTTATCTTGCCAACTTATTACACAAATTTATGAAACACATGTTAGATAGGTTTAAAAAGAGTATTAGATCAGGATAGAGGTTAAACCACAACTAATGGATCAGGCTTAATTCACTGACATATATGCTTTCTTACAGACTATGAGATTCAATAACTTGTCTTTAGTATCTAGAAACGGCATTATCAGGCCGCAAGGTGGTCTAATTAAAGCCTGAAGTCAGTTGCAGCTCACACTTAATGAAGTGGAAATTCTCTGGCTTGTGTAGCACTTTAGAAATGATATACAAAAGCCTGGGAAGGTCGCCTGGTGACTGGATATGTTACGTGCCAACTGTTCTTCACAAAACCATTTAGTGTAATAAGTAGAGACACTTAGAGGACTCCATTGATCAAGATATTAGAAAGCAAGCAGAGAATTGGGAATTGGGAATAAGGTCACAGGGTGGCTTTTTTAAATCCAGCTGTTTACTCATATGTTTATGAATAATTCAATAAATTGTGTATTTTATTTATACATTTATTTGCTCATAAGATTTAAACTTATGAATATATTAGAATGAATTCAAGAGATGACCTCATACCTCCTTGAAAATTGACTTGGTCAGTATTTTCCTGGTGGTAATGCTGAAAGAACTCTCAGTGTAACAAGATTTATAATTTTAATGAGTGTTATGAGATCCCAAAAGGAATACTTCAAATACAATTAGCGTGCTATGCCCCTATAAAACTGATAACCACATTGTTCCTGCATATTGAGATCGACAGGTAATTGATGGCAGAATATTTGTGAATGAAGTAGCTGTATAACCTTTAAGAGATTAGTTGGCTAATATATCTCAAAAAGTCTAAGTCCATTCAACAAAAACTCTCAAGTGAAACATTTTTGATTCTCAGCCAATAATAACAACACACTGTGACTAGTTCTCATTGCTTACTCAGAGGACTAAAGCAGAGGATCAGTGAATTGTCCCAAGTGTTTTTTGCTATTATTAATGACCTCCGCCAGTCTCTGGAGACATACAACTCGATGAAGACCAGAGTGTACACTAATAGAACTCAGGTGACAGAATCTTGACCGGAACCCATCCTATAGTGATTCCATTCAGACTATGAAGAGACCTGGTGGCCATTTCTTGAGATCCTGAACATATGGGGGGAAAATGCTTGACTCTAATTCCCATCATAATCAAGTGATGAGATGTGAGATATATTATGACAGGGTTCTATGAAAGTCTATGAAATGCTCTCAATCTGTCCTACAAGAGAAGATGTTAAATCACTACTAATCTCTGCAAGAATAGTGAATAAGTGTTTCATCAAAGATTTTTAAAATGTCAGTTCACCAACATCTACTAAGTGTCTAGTTAATTCATATATTTGGTTGGTCTCAGAAACCCATCTCTTATGGCACTGGAGAATAACTGGATGATTACACCCTTTGCTAAGTGGTGCTGCTAGTTCAGTTTCTTTACTGGAGCACATAACCCAACAAGGCACATCTTCTGGATCTAGAAAATGCTTTCTTTTTTAACTACTCGACAGAGAAAAACATAAGCACATTCTTTTTGATGTCAGAACTATAACATTAGCCAATGCCTTTCTGCATCAAAACAATATAGTCATAATTTTGTGAAAATGCAGTTCATAAGAATTCAGTTGTCTTCCAGCTCACAGAAATCACCCTGGTTAGTCACATTGGAGAATTTTATTTAACAATAGTAATTTGTTTAACGATGTTATGCAAATAAACAAGTGAAAGAAAAATAGAAAGCACCCTACTCTCCTTTAGACAAATAAACAAACAAACACCCCCAATATGTGTCTGAGACAGAAGCAAAATGGTCATACAGTGCAGGGATTTGCCAGGCCATGTAGGTATCCAGGTGCAGCCCTGCAGTGACACAAGGCTTCTCACAGATATTTAACTTTTCGGGGACTGATATACTTCCCTTGGAGCTTACAGCATTTATTCTAGAGTGGCAGCCCCACTGATGTAATTTTTGCCATATAGCAAAAATAATAGGAAAATTTGATAGGTTTGCTTAGACTTTGTAGACAATATGTCAGTATTGGAGTTCCGCTCATATCTGTGACAATATTCCTGAAGCTTCCAGATTTCAGAAGGCTCTGGATTCAAGAGGCACCTCTGTAGTATGAACAAGTTTCAGGCTCTTGTTTTAATATCCAGACTCAAAAGTGTGGGAAATGTCTGTGACAGATATATA
>NW_004524697.1:5519222-5531300 GCF_000260255.1 Octodon degus | reverse complement strand
ATGTCTATTATCAGTGTTCTCAGTTTGATTTTGAAAGAAGCTATCTCTGCTACAGCATAAATTATTGGGCCCTTTGTCAGAAGTCAGAAGAGGTGAGGTGTTGGCAGTTATGTCTGCATCTTCTCTTCTATTCCATTGATCCACATGTCTGCTTTCATAGCAGTACCAGGTTGTTTTTAGTATGTTAACCATGAAGAATAACTTGAAGTCTGGGGTTGCAGTAACTCCTTCCTTCCTCTTGTTGCCAAGGATTACTTGGCCATTCTGATTTCTTCTAGTTCCATATAAATTTTACAATTGATTATTCTTGTATGAAAATGCTCTTGTTATTTTTGATGGAAATTACATTAAGGATAATAATACTTTTAGTAATACTGTCATTTTGACAATATTAATTTTGTCTACCCAAGAACAGGAAATATCTTTCTACTTTCATTTTTTTTAATCTTTTCTGAGACAGGATCTCTCTGTGAAAGTTCAAGCTGGCCTTGAACTCACTATGTATTCCAAGCTGGTCTCGAGCTCACAACGATCCTCCTGCCTCAGCCTCCCGAGTGCTCAGTAGGCATGAACCACCTCACCTAACATCCTTCTATTTCTAAACATTTTCTTCGATCTCTTTTTAGAGCAAGGCAAATTTCAGGTACTAGATTTTGGGGGCCTTTTTGGTGCCACGAATTCAACTCAGAACTTCACACTTGACAAGCAGGCACTTGTGCTGCTGACTTATATCCCAGACTCAAGACAGATTTCATTACAGATATTTTTACAAACTTGTTTAGATTCCTAGGTATTTAAGTTTTTGAAGGTACAGTGAATGGGATTTTTTCCTTTATGATTTTCCAGTGGGTTTTTTCGTCATGTATAGAAATACTAAAAAAAAATTAAAAAAAGAAATACTATTGGTTTCTGTATGTTTTTAGTATCCAATCACTTCGCTCAATTTGGACCTTAGTATTAAGTCTTCTGCTAGAGTTTATTTCCATCCATTATATAAAGAGTATTATAGTCTGGGTGTGGTGGCAAGTGCCTGTAATCCCCGCTCTTGGGAGGCCATAAACAGGCGGAACACTATGAGTCCAATCTAGCAGTGAGACCCTGAACACACTGTGGACCCTTCCATAAAATAAAAATGATAAGTATTAGCTGCAAGTAAGAATAGTTTATATTCTTCCCTCTTATTCAAATCCCATCTGCTTCTTTCTCTTGCATGATAGCTCTGGCTAATATATTGCATACTACATTGAACAGAAGTGGTATGAGTGAGCACACTTGTCTTGTTCCTGACATTATTAGGAATGCTTTCAGGTTTTCCCCATTCAGTACGACGTTGGTAGTCAGTATTTCATAATTGGCTTTTGTCATTTTAAGGTAACGTCCTTCCATACCAACTTCACCAAATTGTTTGCTATAAATGAAAGAAGACTATTTTGTAGGAGAACCAGAAAGTAACCTGGTGATAGGTTTATTACAAAAAAGTTTACTCATTAAGGAAGACCGAGTAATTTATCTTGCTAAGATACACATGATTTCCTAGAATCCTCACCCAAAGCTCTTTCAAATGCTTCTGCAATGGAACACATTCTATCTTAAGGAAGGTCACTTTAAAGAGGAATAGTTTCTCATACCAACAGAGACATGCCAACTGACTGATACCTACTGAAGTCCCATAACCCCCATGTACTCTATTACTCAGAAGCAGCAAGCTTGGTAAAAAAAAAAAAAAAAAAAAAGCAGTGCTCTAATGAAGACTAGTTACAGGTCAGTTGCAAAGTAACACCTTCAGAGTTTGATTGGTACCATCCTTGTATCATCCTTCTGGACGAGCACCAATCTTAAACTGGTAGCTAGTAATAGATACATCTGTCTAAGGGTCAGTTGAAAGGAGAATATCTGCTCAGGATTATAACTACAGGCAATAACTTTTAATTCCTTGTCCTTCAACCAATTATTAAATGGCATCAGGGTGCCTTCTTACCAGAGGAAGGAGTAATAACTGTACACCCTTTCGTATGCCATGAATGGAATTCAGAGAATTTTTTTCTTCTTTATGTTTTTAAATATCATTCCCCTCTATTTTTATATTGAGATATAGCATAACCTCCTGATAATGAGTGTTTCAATTTAGGTTCATGGAGGAATACAATTAAATTGGCATCACATCTGAATAATATTTTATATAAGATTCTGTGAGGAAATAGAATTTTGTTGCTCATTTATCTATTATTGATGGTTTCCCATATAAAGGACAACTATTGGGGTTTAAAGAAACATGGAGATTGCTCGGGTATCTCCTGTTTACTCTTCCATTTGCATGTACAGACTGCCTCTCCCTTGACTCCCAGGTGAGGAAACAGGTGCTTTGACTTCATCACAGGTCCTCTGTCTCAAAATTTGAAGTTGTTTTGTTTTATTTTTTATCAGTGTTCAGCACTGTCAGGAGATAAGGGGATAGGAGGGTAAAGAAATGACAGGCCCCTTCCCCTTCACCACATGATGGCTGACCACAGCCTCTCACAGTTTGTACATTTGATGGTCAGGGATACAAAGATGTGGGCTTTCTTCCATGACTCTGTCCTTGGGCTCACCAGGCCATTTCCTGCCCTCACCTCTTCTAGCCTAGCGGTGGTGAACTTTTCTTCTAGGGTTACTTGCTGTCACTTCAGCATCTTTCCTTACTTCCTTTATCTCCATTCACATTACTTTTAAGCTATTTATACAAATATCCTTACTTAACTCTGGGAATATACCATCTACCTAGAACCATGATCCTGACTGATTCCCACAATATGATACCACTGAATCTTCAGGGCTTGAAGAAACCAGAAATGCTAACAGTAAAGTATACAAAAGAAAAAGTGAAAAATTGCGACTATAATCTTTATCAATCCCAGATTTTCTTCCATGCACAAAATATAGAAAGGGAGATGAGGGCTTGCGAGATTGTTGGGCAATCTAGGCACCTGCCTGATAAGCACAAGAACCTAGGTTTGTTCCCCAGTACTACATACAGGGCTGACCCTGGAACTGGGTGTGGTGGTACATTCCTGTAATCCCAGTACTGTGGAGGCTGAGACAGAAGACCATGTGAAGTCCAAACTGTATAGTGAAACCCTGTACCAAATAAATAAATAAATAAATAAATAAATAAATAAATAAATAAATATAAAAAAAGATGAAATTACTAATTCCATGAACACAGATTTTTTTTTACTTTTAACCTTTTGCCTATGTAAAATAGGAAATTAAAATTAAATTTAAGCATAAACATATTAAACATCTAAACATCATGTCATCTTTTAAGATACTTGATTCTTTTCGAGATTGAATATTTTTGTTTTGCATGTCTCAGCTAGCAGTCATATCTGAATACGTATTAAAATATCTTCTAAGTGAAGTTATTACCTTTCTGAAATCGGTTGCCATAACAACATTCTTTGTTCTTAAATAATGTTGATTTAAATATGAATTAGCATGTGCTCCATAAAACACTGATATCATGAGTACTGACATTCAATATAGTGAGTAAAATTTCAGAGTAAACCATGGTCTGAAAGACAGTTGTGGTACATATTAGTTAATCCCCATGTTTTCTTTTAAAAAATGTTTTCTTCTGTTAAAAATAAGAAGGCATTTGATTTCCTTGGCTCATTCTTTAATTCAACTAATAAATATTCCTTTGAAAATGTATAGCAGGCAAAGGAGAGTCACCTAGAGAAAAAACATTCTCTCAGGCTTTCACAGAGAGTAAATTGGTCAAGCAGTGGCCATGACTCCTCTAGATGGCTGACACTGACGGAAGATCCACAAGACCTCAAAGTGCTGTACATGGTTCCAGGGTAAATCCTGAGGGGATTTGACTGACCTTATCAGATAGCAAGAGCTACATTTTTAGCTATATAGGTCTTGCTTTAACTTGGTCTTAACCATCCAGCAGAAAAGTGTAACCATGAAGTGTAAAAAGTAAAGCTATATTAATATGCTGAGCTGTAAGAGGCTCAAGTCAACAACTTCAGACAATTGCCAGATGTGCTGGTAACTCACTATCATTATGAACTACTGCACTATATTGAGTTATTTTGCTGAATTCATTAGCTACAATATTTGAACTGGCATCAAATATAAAAAGGTCCTTTAAAGATTTCTGAAAATACAGCTTCTCTAATAGCAATGGAACACCCATCTCTGACAAAACAAAACAAAAAAAAAGGAGACATAAAGGACTGTTTTGTAGTGAAAAATACATACACACACACACACACACACACATATCTACAAGATAGGATAGATATACAGCTACTTTCTCTTAGTTCAGTGAGAAGAAAGGTTTATACTATTATTGTTTAGACAAGATATCATGTCTGCATCTTGTCCTTTGAATAACTACTATGAAGACAGTAATATGCAGTGTATTAATTATTGTAACTGTCCTACTAACATGTTTTGAAACTCTTATCTTTTTTCTCATTTAAATGAATAAAAAATTTAATAAGTGAATAAAATGTATAGCAGGCAATGGTATATCTATATATCAGAAAGATATAAGCATACTTTATAATTTATATTTTGAGGGAACTATGAATTTCAATTATCTTACTAATGTATAATATATAATTACTTAAACTGAATACTTATTTTATAATAGTCTATTGAGGTTGAAAACACTTGATTTTGGATGAGGTTAGATGGGTGTGTTTATAGAGAAATTAAGAGTTTCAAATCTTTTGTTCAAGAGGAAAATATATCACAGCAGATACAGAGGAAATAGAAATTACTCAAATTTTCATGGCACTAAAATATTATCCTTGACATAATGTTACATTTTCCACACTAGTAATCTTCCAGCTCAGCAAAATACTATATACTTAAATACCTTAAATAAAATTTATGCATATCCATTTAAGAATTTGAATGTTATACCATGCATAACTTGGTAATCATACTACTGCTATGTTTATGGACTAAATCAATATAAAATAAAATATTTGTTGACTAAATGATATATTGGACCATGTTCATATTTCAGTGAATGTTCTCAATGACTTCCATATTTTTTCTTTTAATGTTGTAAGATCTTAGATTTTTATAACTTTTAATATGTAATATTCAGGAATTTCAAAGTAAAATCTTAATAAAGAAACATTACAAATAATAATGGCAATGACACCAGTGGTAGTAATATCTGATATTTTGACAGCTTCATTAGGTACAAAGCAATCTTCAACACTCTCCATATCTTATTTAATCCTCACGTACATATGATATAGATAACATTTTATACTTGAGCATAATAATATGATAAAGTATATCAAACTTTCGACCTAGGGAAACAAATAATAGAGATAGAAGCTAAACAGTTGGGGAAATCTAGTGAATTACATCTAAAAGTAGTGCTAGATTTTAGTCTTAAGAGCTCGACAAAGACTCCACTTTTGTACACAATGAAACTCTGCCATCTTATGAAATGTATATGTGTATTCCTTTCCTTCCAATGTGCTGCTTAAGGTGAAGAAAACTGAAGTACCAAAAAAGAAGGGAATACTAACAAAGCCAAACAGATTCATTTTATAGAGCTGCCATAAAAGAGTGCCAATGACTGAGTGATTTAAGCAAAAGCACATATACGCTTTCTCCCAGTGCTGGGGGGTGCAGGTCTAACATCCAAGTAGCAGAAAGGTTGGTTTCTTCTGGACACTCACTCTACTGTGAGGATAGCTATCTTCTTCTCTTCGCTTACCTGGTCTTCTTTCTGTACATGCCTGTATCCTAGCCTCTAGAAAGATACTAGCCATGTAAGATCATTCACATGAGTTTATTTTTTGTTTACATTCTTAAAGACCATATTCCCACAAAAGTTGCATCGTGAGGTAACAGGAAGTCAGCATTTCAGCAATGAATTCTACTTAGGAGGAGGCACAGTGTGGCTTATAACATGAAACTCTTCCCCAAAGTGCTAGCAGCTTTAAATTTTTATGTGACATTTTGTGGCACAAATGTTTTTGATACAAAAGCAGAGTAAAAGTGAAAATAATACGGGTGTCAAAGGAAACAAGAAACTTACATATTGGGTAAGGAAAATCTCTTTCATTATGCAGTTGTGAATGTTGTGCCCATACTACTATTGCCAAGCAGCTGTGTAAAAGCAACTATGCCACAGTTTGGGCCAGGGATATAGCTCAGCAGCATAGCACCTATCTGGCAATCACAAGGTCCTGAGTTCTATTCCTGGCTAAAATAACAACAACAAAAACAGCTAGTTTACCTCTCAGTACCAGCTGAATCTAGAAAGATGTTATCCCTCAAAATGCAGATTATAATTCAGCTGATCATCCACACTGGCTTTCAGTGTTGATAAAAGAAAGTGTGGCCAATCATGAAAAGTGGTAAATAATGAGGCGTTTGCAGTGCATAGGTGCTCTTGTGCTATTATACAATTAGGAAAAAAATTATTGATGCTATGGAGTATCAAACATTACTTTATGAAGGTATTAGAAGTTAATATCAGATATTTTGAAGGCTTTTTCTGATCTAACAGGAGCTCAAGTATTATTTGGGCGTCAGTTTATCCACACAGAACACTTCATAAGGGTCTGTGGAGCATCAGAAAGTTATATTTTCATTTTAAACAAATTTACTTTCTCTTCAAGTTACTTTATAAACTATCTCCTTTGTTTTAGCCAAGTAAAGAGAGTTGAACATCTGTAAGTACTTTGCTAAGTATCTAATTTTAGGAGCTGTAACCTTCTCTGCAGTGTAAAATTAGTATATTTCTTCTAATACAGAAAACAGTCATTGTCTTCTCTAGGCAAACAATCTATAGAGCCACTCTAGTTACTTCTTAACTTTCAAACTTGAGGTTTTCTGAATGACAAAAATTTTTTTTCCTTTTCATTGGATTTTATGTGGCCTTTAAAAATACTACAAACAAAAAGTCTAAACACAAGTTTCTTTCCGTAACATGACCATATTAAACGAAGATTAATATTGTCATATTAATATTATGACAATCAGCAAGTTTAAATTAGGCACAGAGTGGCTCCACCCCCAGGAGCACTGGGCCAGCAACCAAGTCCCGGCAGGGTGGCATGGCCTATAATCTCAGGCCTGGGAAGGCTGAAAACAGGAGGATCATTAGAAGTCCAAGCCATATAGTGAGCTCCAGCACAACACACACACACACACACACACACACACACACACACACACACACAATTAAATTATGCATAGAGGCCACAGAATATTCAGTGTTGCTGACCCAAGATCATTATTTACTGTCTCTGGGTAGAATAGCAAATATATGGGTGGCTCTATAGATTGTTTGCCTAGAGAAGACAATGACTGTTTTCTGTATTAGAAGAAATATACTTATTTAATATAAATACATATTAAAACCTGAATACCCATCTATAAAAGTGTGCTTTGACCATAGTATAGTGCCATAGGCTAAGCATTAAAGATGGAATGAACTAATACCTGCATCACCCAACAAGGAGAATATTCCTCATCCTGATTTTTTTAAATATTGCTTTGTTCTATTACTTCCCATAAATATTATTTCTGCCCTAAACAGCATTTCCTTGTTCATTTCATCCATGGAAAAACCTGGAGAGTATTGTTGCTGTATTAGTTGGATGTGTCTCAGGTAAAACAATTTCCTTAAAATATTAATTAGCTTCCAGTTTATTTGCTTCTAATGAGATCCTTCTACAAGCAATCACAAAATAGCTTTAAATTCAGTCTGTGAGTTTTCCTATTTTATCTAATGATTCTTTAGCTCTGCAATCTCCGAAGCCTTAATCATCCGTGCTTCATAGCAATTTAAGCAAGAGGCTTAAAAGGTGATAATACAACATTTTCACCTGCAGGCGGGCAGGTACTTGTCCTTGAGCAGCAAGTGATCCTCTGAGGGGAAGCTCCTCAGCAGGAGACTGATCCTGCTAAGAATATAGTTTCAAAGGCATCAGCTAAGTAACACTTCATATAGAGTAGAGCAAAGTGCTTTGAATCTGTAGAACTGATAATCGGTCAAATGAAATTGAAGATAACAGAGATGGCTTAACATCATTTTCTACCTCTGTTTATTCATTTTCTGCATCAGATCAATGTGTATCCCTCAAATTTAGAGAGATACAAGCCAAACAAACATGGCAAATATTTGCCAAACTCACGGTTATTTTCTTTTTATCATATATATATATATATATAGCTTTGTCTAAAAGTAAAGGATAGGTACAGGATTCAAGATGTAGGCCAAATTTTTGGAAGTATCATGGCTTTTTATTGACCCACAGTGTTTACGCCATGGTGATCCTCGTCCAATTCTTTCAATTAGGCAATTTTCTATCTACTGTATTACCCATGGCAGTTAACAACCAGATACTAAAGTCTACATTAATCGTTAGCTTCACAACAAAGTCCTCCAGATTAAAGCTCCAGAAGTATGAGAAATGCTAGGCCTGTCTTTATTTTTGTACATTTTGACCCTGTGTTACTATCTTTAATCCATACCTTTTAAGTCATTTGTCTATTTTGTTATACTTATTTAATATAAATACATATTAAAACCTGAATATCCATCTATAAAAGTGTGCTTTGACCACAGTATAGTGCCGTAGGCTAAACACTGAAGATGGAATGAATACCTGCATCACCCAAAGTTTGAGAGCTGTTATTCCTTCCTCACATTAGAAAGTCCAGCATGTCTGTCAAGCACAATAATCGAGAACATGAAGGTCTATTTATATATTGTTGTAAGTTATGGGTTGGTGCCAAAAGAAATGACGAGAAGACCTGGTAAAGGTAGCTTCAGAGGTCTCACTGAGATTAGTCTCTCTCCAAGTGAGCCCAGAGCCTCAGAAGCATCTCACATATATTGAGGGGTAAAGGCAGACTAAGGAATGTGCATAATTACCTAAGTGAATACAAACTACTATCTCTATTGACTTCCACCATTTGCCTAACACTAGGTCCACACAAATGCTAGCCAATAACATCCCAAGCAAGGGATCAAAGGACAGGGCGCCTGCAGAAGCTGTTATCTGCAGCCTTGAATCCCAGCTAGCAGGGAATTTGCAAACAGACAGCAACTCTCCTTGGGCTCTGTCTATTGTTCCCTCTCCTCTTGGGACACCAGGCTTTTGTCTCAAATCTATATTTCTACCATATATCAATAAACATTCATTTTATTTGAAGATAAAATTGAGAAGAGGTTTTATTTCCTTCCCTAACTGCATGGGTTGCTTTGTTCACCCCTAATATATGTATAATTCTCATTTTACGCAATTATTTTATACCATGGAGTTAATTCAAATTGTTTTATACAAATTGAATATACAAAGATTTTAATGACACATTTGATTATTTTTGCATAAGTAACTGAACATTGCAAGAAAGCCATTGGGAATTTTCAAATAAAATTGCTGATGAAAATGCATTTGAAGAAGCTAATTTTTTGTCTTTTCCAAACAAAACAATGACATCTTAGGTGTGCTGAAAAGTAGAGTGAATATTTAAATTTTTAATATTATTGGCATAAAAGATATATTGATTTAATGTGCTGCAGAATGTCCCTCTGGTTTCCACCACACTTATCCCAGGCTTGATACTTTCTGAAACAGTTCTGGAAATCCTTTTGTGAGTATCTTTATTTGTACTATTTTGGCTGAAATACTACAATGTTCTTGATCAGTGTACTAACTCACATAGTACCAGATCTTCCGAACAAGACAGATAAAAGAAAATTGAGGTATTTTGATTTGACAGAAATTATGTGAATGGAAAATGGCCTGATAACTGGGCAGACAGATTTATCTTGCACTATGACAATACTTCATGTCACACACTGCTTCTGCTATGACATTCTTCAGACAAAGGCATCCCTTATCCACCTTATTCATCAGAGCTGCCTCTGGCAACATGTTACTGATAGGTTATGGCCCTAGTAAGAATTGCTGAATTATGGTGGTCTTCTGATATGGCTGAAGGCCTTAAAGCAACAGTTTATCTTCCCGGTGACCACTTCCTCCTCCTTCCCCACTCCAGCCCTGGGTTCCTGTGACCTTTCCTGCCCACACAAGGGAGCCTCCAATCAGCTCCTTCTATGTCACTTAAACTGGCCCTTCAAACTCTGCCCCTGGCAGGCGTCCATAAAGTCTCAGGCTCCCTGTCTCAGGTCAGAGGATCCGCCATCTCCCTGCCCTCGGTCCTCTCCATGTTTTTAGAGTCAATAAAGGCTCTCCCTGCCCCATTTCTGCTTCTCTGCTGCGCCGCCACCACTGCCGCCATGGCTGTTGCCTCTGAAGCCTATCATTTTTGGTGCCATGACCTGGAACGGTGAGGGGTGTGGCTCCCGGGGCACCCCTTACCCGGGTTTTGAGCTTCCTTACTGAACCGCCTTCTGCTTCTGCTTTCGTCTCTGCTGCCTGCCGTTGCTCGCTCGCATCTACCACCGGCCAATCTCAGTCCTCACTCATAAACCCAAAACTGGGGGGTCTTGCTCGTCTTTCCTCTCCTCTGGTCTCGAAAATCGCGAGCTCACGTCGCCCCCCCCCCCTCTCTTCCTCGGCCATCTGGTCCCCGGCTGCCCACTTTTTCCAGTGGGGACTGATAAAGTGGGTGTTGGCCTTCTCTCTCGCACACTCACTCCAGGCTAAAAAGTGACGGCTTTTTAGTGGGAAGTGACGTCGGGCTTTCGCCCTAATTTCTGGCTCATGTCAATTCGGCCACCATGGGGAACGCTCTTCCCATGCTCCAAAACACACGCCGCTGGGTTGCCTCGAAAAGAACCTCAGCGCCCTCAAATTAGAAGAATATCTCAAACCCAAAAGACTAATTTTTCAATTCTATTATCACAATGGCAAATGGCTAGCAATCCCTTAAACGCCTCCTTTGTTGACTCTAGAACACGTCCCTCCCACCTTCCTCCCTCTGCTGTCCCCCTGACGTACCCACCGGTCCTACCCTGCCCACCCCTCTGCTCCCAACTCCGTCTTGTCAGTCTCTTCTGGCTGCAGCTCTACCTACTCCACCCTGCAGCAACATCGCTGCCCTCTGCTTCTGGGTCTGGTTCCCATGTGGATTCCGCTGCCTCTCTCTCCTCCTCCATACTAGAACCTCAGGCGCCAGTTTTCCCCTTCCACCTCTCCTCCCGCGGTTCACATCCACCCCCCATGGCTCAGCCTCCTCCCAGGGCTCTAAAAGCCTGTGGCTGCCTGCTGTGTGGCCAGCCACCGCCATCTTGTGGGCCACGTGGCTACCTGCCGCCATTGTGCGGTCGCACCTCCTATGAGGTCAGAGCGCCAACTCACTGGGCTCCGTCACATGACGAGCCACCGCCATTTTTGCGCCATGTGGCCATCTACGGCCACCATAGGGTCGCTCCTCCTGTGATGTCAGGGTGCCGGCTGAAGGCACCCCATCACGTGACAAGCCACCGCCATTTTACATGCTCTGTGGTCATCCACCTCTCTGTAAGGTCACTCCTGTGACATTAGAGCATTGCCTTGCGCCAGCTACATGATGGGTCACCGCCATTTTCCAGGTCACGTGGCCAGCTGCTACCATGTTACAGTCGCTCCTCTTGTGATGTCAGAGCACCACATTTCAGTGCCTCACCACATGATGGGCCGGCCCATCTTGCGGCCTCTCCTTGGTATATAGTAATTATAAATAAGAGGTTTTTGTGTTTTTCAAATTCTTACAAGAGATCTCTATAAATTGACTTACAAAAGTTCTGACTAGTCTCTTATAATTACAAACTTTAAAAGGTCATCATATGTTAACCTGGCCAGAAATATTTGAGTGCACTCTTTATTTTATAAAGATGTCCATGTGTCCTGTATGTACTTGTTTGTTTTTATGTCATTCTGTAAACAGCTGATCCTTTTTATTTGAGCTCTAAAATATAAACTTAAAAGCATCCTTTCTCTTGAGTTACCAGCTAGTCTAGGTGATATCAAAATTAATTTATAATTAAATAAAAACCAGAGTCCCAGCCCAGGCGCAGCGTGGGCAGGACCCTCTCCCAGCCCCTCGGGCCGCCCCCCACCACTCCTCAGTGCCTCCCCCACCCCGCCCGCC
>NW_004524697.1:5511348-5512665 GCF_000260255.1 Octodon degus | reverse complement strand
TTGAAACTGTCTCATTGCTATCTGTTTGTCAATAAAACTTTGAAAAAAAAATAAATAAATAAATAAAAACCATTAAAATGGGAAAGATTGTTGAACAAAACTCTTGATTGATGACTAGAGGGTGGCCAACATTTTTTCATCAATAGAGAGCCCCCAATAATTTGGTCATTGGTTAAAAGACAAAGATTTTTCAGCAATTAAAATAAGGTTTTCTCATAAAAGATGCTTAATATATTAAACATACTTATGCCTTTTAAAATACTATATGCTACAATATAAATTTTCTTTCAGATGTAAGCATATGCTTTTCTCTTGTGCTCCAGGTAGTTATAATAAGAGGTTCCTGTCAAGCCAACATGAGGTCATCAGCCAAATGATAATTTTCTAGCTAACATTTGTGATATATATCCTATGTATGTGCTGCTTTATTTAGAGATGCAGGTTCCTGTCAAGCCAACATGAGGCCATCAGCCAAATAATTTTATAACTAAAACTTATGTATTCTATGTACATTTAAAGATGCAAAAACAAAATGGGGATTTCATATGACTGTTATGCTATACTGCTATGTATGACTATTGATGCCAAGTTATCTCTACAAAATTATATAACTGTTGTCCATTAATATCCTACAGGGATTTAACTGCTAAAATGCCCATAGTTGATAAGAAATAATAGTTCTCTGGTTATACTTTATATTTCAAGGTACTTGCTATTCAGATAAAATTCTAATAATCAAGTGTATTGCTCCAAACTAAGTATACTGGTGTACACCCAGATTCTCTTAAGGCCCCAATTACTATTAATTCTTATTTTATATTCCTATCTGTTTCTGATGTTCATGCCAAACTAAAAAGACAAATCTCGGCCCTCAAACTCCACAGGAAAATGTACTTAATCTAACTTTCCGTCTTCAATAATAGAGATCAAAATTAACTGTATATACTGCCAACTTTTGGTTGTGACACTCGGGACTCCCATCAAAGCAGGACCTTGACAAGGTAATGCTGAACCTAAACAATGCTGCCACCTGAGCCAAGTGCGGTGAAGAAGGACACTGGGTATGAGCCTGCCCCAACTTGCAGCCATCACTAGGACATCTACAAGCCTGAGGATCACTGGAAATGTGACTGCCTTGTCCGCCAGAGAGCGGGTAAGTCATCCAATTCCTTGCCCTCACAGGAAACCTTACTGTGGCCAGATCCATATACTTGAGCTGCTTGGTCTTGCCGCTGAAGAGCAACAACACAGCCTGGGTTCTGTGGCCCACATCGAGATACCTTTCTCGAGTCTTGAGTCTCGCTGGATATCTCAGGT
>NW_004524697.1:5502072-5511174 GCF_000260255.1 Octodon degus | reverse complement strand
TGACCTACATGACCCCTTCAGACAGGCCCATTCCATGCTAATTTCAGACCCTGTTCTTCACTCTTAATTTCCTTGTGATCCCATCATGTCCTATACCTCTCATGAGGAGTGAACTCCTCCAAAAACTCCTTCCCTCTCACCTCTCTCTCTGCACACAGCATACATCCTACAAACCCAACCTCAATGTACAGCCAGCTCCTCCCTCCCTCTTCCCTTGTTGACCACATACTCTGAGACACTTCCAGTCCCACTCATGCCACACATGCTGTTCGTATACTAGTGTGCCTCAGAGATCCCACAGCATCTCCCTACATTCCCCAATACCCAGTAGCCCCCAAACATCAAGAGACTCAAGCCCATCATTCTCCACCTCCTTAACAATAGTTTTCTTAAAACTGCCCACTCGCCATATAATACCCTCATTCTTCCTGTACTCAAACCTAATGGCTCCTGTCATTTAGTTCAAGATCTTAGAATTATTAATAATGTGTTTACTCCTTTTCACCCAGTGCTGCCAAATACCTATACTATGCTGTCTCATATCCTCCCTTCCACTACTCATTTTACTGTCCTAGACCTTAGGGGTGCCTTCTTTACCATTCCCTGACACCCAGATTGCCAAGACCTCTTTTTACCTTCTCATAGACTGATCCAGACACTCCAATCTCAACAGCCCACATAGAGAGTCCTACATCAAGGGTTCAGAGATAATCCTCACTTCTTTAGCCAAGCCGTTACTGATCATGAGACCCTTGATCTCTAGCCCAGCCACTCCTTCAATATATTGATGACCTCTTCTTTGCTCCCCGTCTCATGCCATGGCCCTAAGACAAACAGCTACTTTTCTCAATTTTCTGTCAGGACCAGTTTATACAGTCTCTCCCTCCAAAGCTCAGATAGCTTCACCAAAAGTCAAGTATCTAAGACCCTCACTCCCACTAATGCAATCACTGCCTACCACAAAATAACAGGTTTTATCCTTCCTTGGTTTAGCTAACTTCTTTCATCTCTGGGTTCCCAATTTTGCTTCCCTAGCAGAGCCCCTATATAGGGCATCAAAAGGTTCCTTGTGAGAACCCCTAGACCCGACTGCTCCTATACAGCTCTCCTTTTGCAAACTACAACAAGGCCTCCTAAGGGCCGCAGCTCTCTTTACCCAAACCAACTTAGCCCTTTACCCTATGTACTTCTTTTCAAAGTCACAATACAGCGAGGATTTTATGACATAAAAAGAGACCATCTTTTTAGGCAGTAGCCTACCTTTCTAAACAACTATAGACAATACAGTTGGTAGATAGACTCCATGTCTCCACACAAACACATGAGACAAAAAGTTCACTTTAACAAAATACAGTTGTGTTACAGTACTACCGATGGTCCTGATTCCCTTTCCTCACATTGATGTCAACAAGCTAAAGATCAATACTCCTCCTCTTCAACATGGTCATGGTAAAATGACTGACTATAGACCCCACTCTTGCTTCCCCTCCTGTGTCCTTTAATTATGATGACATGTATTCATAATGTGCTGTCTTTTTAAACTTTTTTCAAGGTTTCTTCAGTCTCCAATGCAAGCCATCACTAATGATAAACTTCTAGTCCTAGCTAAGACTCCTAGCACTAACTTCTACATGGGTGTGAACCATCATCCTGTCAACTCCCCTCACCCGCAAGACAACGCCCCAGTTCAGCAGGAAGCAGTCTAAGGGATACATTGCCCCCTTTATAACAACCAAAAGATGGGAATGATAGGTTATGGCCCTATTAAGAATTGCTGAATTATGGTGGTCTTCTGATATGGCTGAAGTCCTTAAAGCAACAGCTTATCTTCCCAATGACCACTTCCTCCTCCTTCCCCACTCCAGTCCTGGGTACAACTTCTTGTGACCTTTCCTGCCCACACAAGGGAACCTCCAATCAGCTCCTTATATGTCACTAAACTGGCCCCTCAAACTCTGCCCCTGGCAGATATCCATAAAGTCTCAGGCTCCCTGTCTCAGGTCAGAGGATCCGCCCATCTCCCTGCCCTTGATCGTCTCCATGTGTTTAGAGTTGATAAAGGCTTTCCCTCCCCCATTTCTGCTTCTCTGCTGCGCTGCCACCACTGCCACCATCACTGTTGCCTCTGAAACCTATCAGTTACATCTGGCTTCTCTTCAACTTCAAAATGACCATGAAAGGCACATAGTATTCACTGCATCAGAACATTAAGTCTTCCACGCCAATGCAACTAGAGATGCTCAGGAAAGAGGACTTTCAGAAGTGCTTCAGAAAGTGACAAAAACAAGGAACTGAATGTGTTTAGGGTAAGAACTTTGTTGAAATCAAGGGCAATGTGTCCTTTGCTATAATTATTTTTTAAAAGTATTTACTAAATTTTCACCAAAGCTCCCACTTTCCTATTGATTTTTTACAATTTCTTTTTTCATATATTTCTCATACACTTTAATATTAGAAGGTAATGAAGGCATAATACGTGTTGTTGATACAGGGAGAAAAACTGATCTTGGGTGAGTGACCGCCAAACCATATAGGGAACCTCCAAATGACAAAAGAGAAAAACAATCTCCCGACCTGACCTGCACGAGTTCGTGCTCTCTAAAACCAAAGAATGAATTTTAGGAACAAACAGAGGTGATGAGCAGAATATATTTGAGGGAAAGGAGGGAACCCAAGAGGGTTGTTCCCGGAAGCTGTCTCTTCGAGGGACTTTTATAGAGTAAAACCATGTGGTGAGGCTGGTCTAAGGTGGTGGAGAACATGGGAACTCGCTTAGGTGGGCATGAGGTGGGACAAAACTATGGTCAACCAATGGGTTTACAAGCACCATTGCTCAGGTAAAACTGATTAAATCCAGTATCAAATGGGAAAGCAAGTCACGTAGCAAGCAGGCATGAATATGGGACAGGGTCTTTTACTGTTGGAGGTTGGGCTAGTGACTCACTTGGGTCTTTCCAGGTGATTCATACCTATTTAGAATATCAATCCCAGGTGCTACTCTTAGCATTTGTTTGGCCTTTAGGTCATCAGGTCTGGTTCACAGCAGGAGCATCCGCCCTCCCATAGTTGTCTTTGTCTTCTGTGTTGTCTCCTTCGAAGGCCTGACCCTGTCTGACTGCCTATAATATTTCTGTCTAACTCGGCTGCCTGCAGTATTGTCACCCTGAGTTGGAACCCCCAGTTGAAATGAGTCTGAGTAGCTCTGGGCATGGAATATCCACCTGAGTGAGCACTGTTGCCAGAATGGCATGAAAGGAGAACAGGAGGGGAAGTTTGCATGCTGCTGAGTTTCTTAAAGAAGTTACTTTCTGGTGTTTTTTTTTTTTATTTGTTGGTTTGTTTGTTTTTGTTTTCAAAGGAGCTTTGGATGTTGCCTCCCTTCAGGAAAACTTTAATCTTCATCCTCACATTGGACATCATCTCCTGGCTTCAAGTACAGATCTCTCAGCCTGCTGGCTCAGATTGCCCCCCAGATTCAGACTTTCTGGCTTCCCCCACTGGTCCTAGGGCCCTTCCACTGCAGAGCCTTGATATGGACTCACATATGATGCTGTGGGCTCCAAGCCCTTGCCTGGATTCCTCTAGTCTCCAGTACACAGACAGATGATTATACTCTTCTACATCGGACTTACTCAGGATTTACTAATAAAGCACACATGTATTTATTTTAAAAATTTTGAGTGAATTGGTAATTAAGACATAGAAAACAGAAGCTCAAGATCAAAAACTGAAACACCCTATATTTTCATGGATGCCTGTTGATTAATGTCGCATTAAATATACTGACTGCTAGCCTGTCATACACAACTCCATGTGAAGAAGTTGAGACAGGTTTGATTCTTCCAAATAAATATGTATGGTGAGTATATCTCTTTTTAGTGGTAGATAGAAATGATATATGTATCACAATGGGGAACAGAAGCTGAGGAAAGTTTCTCTAACAGCAACTTCTTCTACAGGCAGGGAGATGATTTTAGAGGACCATGACATATATTGAGAACATCTTTTAATATGTAAGTCATCAACACTCATTGTCTAATATTTCTCGATGCTTCATTTCTCTTTTACTGCGTTAGTGTTCATCACCTCTTTTAATGCCTAAAGTCACTAAAATGATGTGAAGGTGTTAGTGTATAAAAAAAAGCTAAATATACTTCTTTCATAATAACTAATGATAAATGAACTTCAGCAAAAATGTAGAATTCCTTTAATCTTTGCATTTTGATAGCATGCATGTAAATGTTAATGTAAATTTTATCCATGAAACTTGCATCAATTTTATCAACAGCAAACAGTCCATGTAATCAGAATAAATTCAAAACCTTATAAACTTTAGAGCTATTTCTCTATTTCTACTTCTGCAAAGCAAAGCACATATTTTTCCCCACTGAATAAATCTTTTAAAAAACCAAGGATTTCCCTGTGAAAAACTTATCTACATGTTCCTTTATGTCCTAGAATTAGAAGCTACAAATAGAAAATGAGAACAAAGCTTATCGCCTCACAAATTTACTTTGTATGCGCTACTGTGGCCCTGCTCCCCCATTTTCCATAAGGCAACAATCTAAGAAGTCAAGACTAGTGGAAATCAGCAATTATGGGCAAAGTTATTTTCAACTCCCAAATTGAGCTGAGCTGAGGCAGAAAATTTAGTTTCTTTTCTGAGAAGTCATGAATTCAAGGAGTAAAGACTCTTAAGTCATTTCTACTTCAAATAATCACGTATTTAAAACTCAGACATATCTAAATTTCTTGACACATTTTCTATATACATGATGTGCACATTTTTAAATGGAGATTGCTAAGAAATCAACATACAAAATCCTCACAATTATATGCTTTAACTTATAAATATAAATTATTCATATTCTTTTAAATAAATTCTCTTAGCATACAACTGTGTATAGTTCCACCTCAGTTTCAACGAAATTGTCAAGCCATACGTCTTGAAAGAATTTGCCAAACTCCCAATTTGAAACAGAATCTTCAATATTTATTTCTTTTACCAAAATTTTTTTGTGATTTTGGACAAAGCACTGATCATATGCATTTTGGATACTAGATTTCTTAACAAATTCTCCTTTTGTGTTCATCCTTCAATAGTAAAATTCAGATTCTCATTTCTTTGTGTGTGTGTGTCCAATGCCAACTCATTGATTGGATCATATTAGATGAGCATCTGCTGCCTATATTCTGCTTTGTGTCTTCTCAAGTATATTTTAAAAATCATCTAACATTCACTATTAATTGTTATGATCCTGAAGCTAAGATTCATAAGTAAATCAAATTTAGAAACCATTATTATACAATATGGTTTGACTTAATGTCCCCAAAGAGCTCATGTGTTTAGAAGCTGGGTTTTTGTAACATGGGTGCACTGTAGTCATCAATAGATTATTCCATCATTAAGTTTATAGCTGAAAGTGGAATTAGGAACTGGACCAGGCTTGGAGGGTGTGAGTAATTGGCATAAGCCCTGAGGGGGTGTCTGGTCTTGTACTTGGACCATTTCTCCTATAAATCTGTCTCGGTCATTCAGCTCCCAGCCACTGTGAGGTTCACACCTTTCTCTGCCATGCATCTCGGCTGTGGTATTTGTGCTTTGGAGCCCGTGGCTCATGAACTGAAATCTCTGAATCTTTCAGTCAAAAGGAACTGTCTTCCTTTAAGTGTGTAGCACAGATATTTTGTCCCAGTGAGAAAAAGATGACCAGTACAAAATTTAGTACTGAAAGTGAAGTTGTTGTTACTGCACCTGAGTGATAGAGACCACTACAAAGCAGCCCTGAGCAGGACTTAATTAACCAATGGGCTTTCCTGTTTACTTGTGTGTCTATCCAAATCCTAGGCCGATTGTTTGGAAATGGGCTGGGGACTCTAGTAAGTGAACCTCTATGTGTCCTTAATCCCTACTGAGGTCTGTAATGGTGGCTAAAGCCAGAAAGCCTCAGAGGATAAGACAAGGTCAACTGAATCCAACCTCAACTAGATAAAGACTATAGTTTCAGGCATCTCATGCCTGAGCAGACTAATTTAACACATTACTTGGAGAAATCCTTGAGTGGTTCTGCTATTTTTGAGTACTCCCTCCCTTATTTTAAATAAACAACTAAAGAAAAATGGGCCACTCAGAGAAGGTCTTGGTCTTAGCCCTGAGAGACTCTCCCAGGCAGTGAGAGTGCTTTGATCCTCCTGGAGCCCAGAAATCATTCCATTTGCCTCTTTTAGTTCAGACTTCCTGTACACTCCTTTGGGAGATTGTGGACCTGATCATTCTGCAGTAACGCTAGGATATTATTAACCTGATACCTGAGCATGTAATTTGGAATATTTGGTAAGAGTTTGGAAGTTTGTATGAGAAAAAAAAAATAAATAAAAACTCCTTATAAACAGAGCTCGGCTCAGAAAACCAGAATTCCATGAAGAATACAGATAGTAAAGACTGCTTATGAAGTTTCATATGAAAACAAGGACTTTGTTGAGAATTAAGTTAAAGGATATCTATGATAAATTATGACCAAAAATTGATCTGTATTTTGTCCACATCCTAAGATTTAAACTTGAAAGCAGTCTATATGTTTATCAACAGATGACTTGATAAAGAAAATGTGGAATTTTACAGAATACAGTACTATTTTCCCAGAAAAAAATAAGTTTGAATCATTTGTAAGAAAATGGATGCAAGTTGAGATGCAAACATTCAATGATATAAGCTCATACACTTAAATATTACTTGATTGCTCTTATATGATAGGCTAAAATTATAAACAAGTAGAAAAATAAAGAATTGCTAATAGTGTGTAGGGAAATATTTCTTAAATGGGGGAAAAAAAAACAAGAGACGGAGAGCAGGACAAAATGGGGATGTGAAAATGGAATTAAGATGTATTATGTACATGTAGCAACTTCAAAGAAGTAATGTAAATATTATGTGCTGCAAATATACTAATAAAAATAAAAACTGGAGGGTAGAATAAACTTGATGCGCTAATCTAGGAGAGGAAAGAAATTTCAAGACAGTACAAAGGTTGGGCCGGTATATGGGCACTGCTGGCTGCTTTAATTATTTGATAGAATTAGAAACAAAAGCAGAACATAAATATTTGAAAAAAATTGGAGAGGGGCCAGGGAGATGGCTCAGTAGAATAAGTGCTTTCCAGACAATCACAAGGGCCTGAGTTCAATACCTAGTTCAGCACCCCCCCCCAAAAAAAAAGAAAAGAAAGAGAAAAAAATATGGAGATTTAGTCAAAAAAGTACTCTTTGTAAAAATGGAACTAGTAAAGGATTCTTTGTTGAAGATATTAGCATTACTTTATTGAAGTCAAGCACATTGTATTGGGATAATTTTAAAAAACATCTTGAGGGCCTTGCAGGTACTGAATAGACCACATCCACTGCAGAGTCAAGAATGTGGACTCTAAACTTGCTTGAAAGAGTTTGCTTTGAGAAAAGAAAAAAAAAAAAAAAAGAAAGAAAGAAAAGAAAGACAAATGTGTTCAAGTGTGTTCATATGAGATTACTTTTTTTTTTTTAAACCAGGGTTCACAAATAAGAGTTTGTCTTAAGTCTCAGAAGAGACTTTGAAATTGAACTTTTGAGAAATGCTGAAGCTTTTGGATCTGAAAAGTATTCAAGATGGATAATATGCATTTCAATTAATGAGACTGCAAGCAGGAAGTAGAATGTCATGGTTTGACCTAACAAGAATCGAGTGCTCAAAGGTGGGGCTGCTGGATGGAAATGAGTCATGGGGACACCTCACGCATCTGTGGATCAATCCACTCCTGAGTTCACAAGTGGATGTTTCATGCTAGAATTGAGAGGGGGGAGTTGAGAGTGCTGGACGTGCCATATTTTGTCCCTGACCTCTTCATCTTTCTCTGTTAGTTGTCCTGCTCTCTCTTTGCTGGTGACTCCCATAAAGTGAGTGGGATTTTTTGTTTGTTTGTTTCGTTTTGCTTTTGTTTTTTGCCACCCTCCCTTGACATGAAGTTTGTTCCCTGAGGCATCTAGTCACAGACTTAAACCTTTGTAACTGCGATCCCAAGTAAATCTTTCCAACTTTAAATTGAAGTCAAATATTTTGTCCAGACACAAAAAAGCAAACAAACAGAATGGCTGCTAAGTTAAATTACTTACATTCAGAGTTCTTTCTGTTCAAATACCAAGACAGAACTCCTTAGGATGGATTTCATTTTTGTAGTTTTCCACTAATATTTCATAATAGGATATTCCAAAATAAATTATGAACTATAAATGATACTCTATGCTTGAACATAAACAAGATAACTAAATTTTTAACAGATCTAAAATATATATGATGCCTAAATAAAGGGAGTATTTGCTTTCAATAAATCACAATCCTCAAACATTAGAATTTAAATGCAACAGACACTAATTCTGTATATCCACCCCTAAATAATGTTTCAGGCCAGCAAGATAGCTCAGTGGACTAAGTGCCTGCTTAGGCAAGGACTGGGACCTGGGTTTGATCCAGGGCACCATGTGGTGATCTGACTCCATCCCTGGCTACACTGAGCCAGCTACCAAGACCAGGCATGCTAGCACCTCCTGTAATCCTAGCACTAGGGAGCCTGGAGATAGGAGGATCACTACAAGTTTGGGCTGCATAGTGAGACTCTGTACCACATACATAAATTTTTAAAAAATAAATAAAAATCTGTTTATTTAATGAAAGATGGAATTGAGTGCTACATCTTATATATCTCAAATGAAAGTTTCTTTTTTCATGATTAACTTTCTTCCAATAACCAAACTTTGTGATTAACAAAGGGAAACAGAAGTGTTAGAAAATTGATGATTTTGAGACATTGTTCTTCGTTGGTGTTAAAATAGTACTAAATCCTATATTCTGTTCTCCAGATGTTTGGATCTAACATTAGCATGAAGAGAACAAGAAGTGCAGCTGAGAAATAAGTGAATACAACTCCTTGAATTTATTTGTCTATTGAATATAAAAGCCTATTACTTGGGAATCTGATTGTTAGCTTAACTTTCCTCAGTAAATGGCATTTTGTCCAGTTTTTGTAATCTAGTCAATTCTCACTATTTTCTGTCATTTATGTATTATTTATTTTT
>NW_004524697.1:5493670-5497267 GCF_000260255.1 Octodon degus | reverse complement strand
TATCTATCTATCTATCTATCTATCTATCTATCTATCTATATGATTGGGTTTTCATTTCTGAGCCAATTTGTCAATTCTTCTTTTAATTGGGCAGTTCAGATCATTCACATTGAGAGTTGTTGCTAAAAAGTATTAATTTATTTCTGGAATTGCATTATTTTCCAGTTGCTGATTTTTCCTCCTCTTCTGCTTAGGTACTTTCCCTGCCTCATGTATTCATTCCACTACACTTCTTAGCAGCATAAACTTCATTGTCCCTTTCTCAAATATACTTGATTTTTTTTTTCAGAACTGGGGATTGAACTCAGGCCCTTGTGCTTGCCAGGCAAATGCTTATTCCACTGAGCTATCTCCCTGGCCCTCAAATATACTTGAGAAATGCTTTTGATTTCTGGCTTTATGCTGATAAATTTCTTAAGGTACTCTCTGACATAAAAATACCTTATTTATCTATCAATTTTTAAATATGTGTTCAAGTATGTTTGTCTAAATTAGAGGTTGTCTTTTAGGACTTGAAATACTTCGTTTTAAGCACTTTTAGCCCATAAAGTTCGTATTAAAAAAATCCTGTACATTGTAATTCTAATAAATTTACCTTGTAAGATATTTGTTATGTTTCTGCTACAGCTTTTAATATACTGCTCTTGTTCTGTCCCTCTGAGATTTTGACTAGATATGGCACAGAAAGATTCCTGCCTGATCAAGGCTATTTGAGGCTGTATATTAAGTCATATATATTTCCTTGATGGATTATGGCTTGCTGAAACCTACCTACTTACCATACTGTGAATTCTTTCTCCTTTTCCATGCCATCTACCATTGTTGGTGCTCTTCTGTTATGCCTCTTTGCCATGGTTGGAGAAACCCCTACCAACTCTGAGCCAAAATAAACCTCTCCCTTTTTATCTTGTGGATGTTGGGGATTTGTCCCAACATTAGAATCACTAAGATACCATATTTGGAATGTTTTCTGCTTTTTTTTTAATGTATGTAATGTAGGGTCTGGCTACACAGCACGAAAATGTAGTGATCCTCCTCTTCTCAGTCTCCCCAGTGCTGGAATTACAGGTGTGCACCACCACTCCTGGTCTTGGTGGCTGACTCAGCTCACCCAGGGATGGGGCTGTGGCTGATGCAGCATACGTTGCCAGGGATCAAACCCCAGTCCCTGTGGTTGCCTAAGTAGGCACTCAGTCAGCTGAGCTATCTCACTGGCCATTGTGTTATTATTTTTGTAAACAGGTTTTCTGTGCCATTATGAAGTCTTCTGATATTTCCATAATTCTATTAATTTTAATCTTATTAGAATCTTAATCTTAATGAATATTAAGCTTTCTTTTTCTCATCATCTTGCAGCTGTTTGATCCATTTTCTATGATTTTTATCTAAGTAAGTATAAGTACATGATCAGCTGCATCAGCCCTATCTCTATTTCTGACACTGTCCTTGTAATGGTCACTTGTACTGCAAAGTTTTCAGTAGAAGATTTATCTCCTGGATTTGAATTTGATACCTTTTTATGAGCTCTAAATCTTTGCTATACTGCTCATTCACATTCTGTAATATTTTGTTAAGCTCAGCTAGCTTCTTATTAGTGTCTTCTTTAAACTCACTAATCACTTGTTTAAGTTTATTTATTTTAGTTATATCACTGCTAAAGTCTACAAGCACATTATTGATCTTTTTTGTATTTTATTACGTCATATAATTCATCTGTTTGAATCAGTGTACCCTGAGGACTTTGGTGGTTTCAGGAGACTTTTTTGGTGTCTATGTCTCTCTCTCTCTCTCTCTCTCTCTCTCTCTCTCTCTCTCTCTCTCTCTCTCATAAATATACTGAGGGTGGATTATAGTAGAAAGACTTTGTTGCTAGCATAGATGTATCATTAATTAATATTTGCCTTCCGGTGACTTATTTTGGACCTTGCTACCTATAGGCTTTTGGAACTGCTCCATTTGATTGTTTACATCAATATGGAAAGCTGAGCATTCAATTTGATTGCCTGGCAACTAATTTTATGGAAATGAATGTCAATAATGTAGATTACGTAAAGAAAAAGTATATATTACCTTGGTACTTAGCCAATTACTAATTATTATTTAATTATTACTGCTAGTTTCCATTGGTTTATTGAAAAGAGCAGTTAATACTTGACTTATTTGAGCAATTTTGCATACCTTCACTGGTAATGTGAACAACTATTTTGAAGACAATAATATGCAATATAACAACCATTGCTGTATTTGAAAAATCCATAAATCTTTTCCAGAAAATCATAAAGATAATATTATGTTACTACCTCTCATATCTTAGCCATACTATTTAGGGCTGATAACACTCTTATCCTTAATCTTAGTACATATGAGCCTAGCACTGAACCATGAATCAAGTCCAGTGTCATGCTTTCTAGATCCCGAATCCTCTGGGGGTGGGAGAACACTTATGACTACATGAGGCTTTGAGGGAACATGTAAACACAAACTATAACATTCTAACCTTGGTCCCCCAAGTAATTATGTACATACCTTTATGAAAATGGCATTCATTCCATCTCCAAGAGTTGCCAAACCCCTAACCATTTCAGAATAGCTGAAAAATTCAAGTCCCAATTTTCTTCTAAGACATAAGACAAACTCTTAGCTACAAGCCCATGTACAAACAAAAAGAAATTTAAGCATTTCCAATATTCATTGGCATCAATAAACATTTTGATTCCCAAACTTACAAACAGAAGGATAGCAAAGATGAGAAAAAATAAAGCAAAATCAAAATTCACCAATGCAAACATTAAATCTTGAACTTTCAATTCCACTGTCTCCAGAAATCTTTACAAGTTGTGAACTCCAAAGAACTTGAATAGCTCTACATTTACAGTGCATCTGGTGGCTGTAGCTCCCTTGGCTTCTTTCTTTGGATAACTTTTCTCACTCCCTGTAGCTTTCCTTGGACAATCAAAGTTCTGGGCTTCTCCACACTTCTGGGATGTCTGCTGAGCCTTTGACTTCACACTCACAGCTCCACATACACTACCCTCTCAGGGACCCATCACTTGGACTTCCAGGCCTTCCCACATTTTGGTTAATGTCTTCCTGATGCCACAATTGTTGCATTCTGCATGCCTCTAAAACCAGTACCATATGGATGATGTTAAGTTCTGCTATGGGATGGAGCAATAGCCTGGATTTCTTTTTGCTTATCTGTAGAGTTCTATGAACAAAATCCAGACGAACAATTAGCCTAGTCCACCACCCATCTGGAATATGATGCTCTGGAACTCTCGTCTCAAAGTAAAGTCTTTCACTTTTGCAATTTTGAGGTCACAAAGGGAGACCTGCTGCTTCTTGTGATGCTTTAGCATATGTTTTCTGTTCTCTAGTTCTGTCTCATCAATAGATGTCTCCTTTTGTCTATCTTTGCAGTACACAGATGTACTGAAGCTTTGTTTCTGGGAAAAGTCAAAATGATTCCAATTGTTTTGTTGTATGCTTTACTCTTCTTTGACTGTCTTTCTTTCCTTCCTTCCTTCCTTCCTTCCTTCCTTCCTTCCTTCCTTCCTTCCTTCTTTCTTTCTTTCTTTCTTTCTTTCTTTCTTTCTT
>NW_004524697.1:5490033-5493570 GCF_000260255.1 Octodon degus | reverse complement strand
TATATTAGTACATGTTTGCAGTACCAAATAGTTATCTTCCTGTAGGGGATTGCTATATGTGCCTAACATATTTCGTTGTCCCTTATTTTCCTTCACTCTTCACCCTGGTTTTATTTTTCTAGCATCAGACTTATTTATCTTATAAGCCCTTATCAAATGAATTATCATATATACATATTAATATTACAGTACTTATCACATTTATTTTCCAAATTTATTTATTCTATATATTTAAATGCTGGGCCTCTTCTGGTAGGGAATAAAGACAAGTAATGACTTTTAATAGTTTGTATTATAGCTGTAAAGATTTTATCTTGCTGAGTGATAATTTATTTACTCAAATATTTAAGTATTATAACTTATGTCTATTCTCTAGCCCTGTTATGAGTGGACTTTATTTTTCTTGTGAATCTGCTGGTCTTCACAAAAGATAAAACATAACCTATACGCTGTGGAATACTGTAGGACCAGGTAAAGCTTTGTTTTTATAAAACCATTCATCTCATTTGCCTTTTCCCTAAAAAGGACTGATGTAGTATTTTTGGTGTTTTATCAGTTACCAACATTGTGCATATGTTTATACCTGTGCATTCAGGGATGTCCTTGCTGATTCTTCCTTTGGATGCACTTAAATTGCATCATAGAAGCAAGAAGAAACTATAGTATTCTCTAGCATTGCCACCATTAAAAATCTCTGTAAATTACCTTTTCTACATCTATCTAAACTTAATATAACTTTTAGGGCTGGCGAGATAGCGCAGTGGTCTAAAGCTCCTGCTGAGGCAAGCTTAGGCAGATGCAGCGAACCGAAGTTCGATCCCCACATGCCATGCCAGCCCCACCCTCAGGGTGGGCTGATTGGGCCAAAGAAAATGAAAATAAAAAATAAAATTAATATAACAACAAGAATAAGGTTAAAATTATTGAAATTAAAGGAATTCCTATACATATCACATAAAACTACCCATGTACATTTGGGAAAATATTTGTTTTCAGAATTGTAATAAATACTGCTTTAATACGCATATTAGAATCAGTATTTATACATAGTTAATTATAAAGGTATCAGCTCCTATTAAACAAAATACATCTGTCGTTTTATTTAATTTGAGGAAATTCTATAGGCTCTAATATCACATCATAATGCAATTCAGAAATTAGAGAAGCAAATCCAATACCAATGATTTTCACATTAGGAAGACAAATAATGAGATTGGCAGAGCACGAAGAAGAGAACCTCACAGATGTTACCCACTATCTCAAATTTTAGTGTCAATTTTATTTTTTTATTTTTTAAACGTATTTTGTGCAGAGTCTCACTACACAGCTCGGACTAGTGGTGGTCCTCCTGTTTTTAGCCTTCCCAGCGCTGGGATTACCGGCGTGTGCTACCACGCCCAGACTCCGTGGCTGTTTGGCATGCCCTGGGGGGTGGGGCCGGCATAGCGTGCCCTGCTGGGGTAGGACCCTGGTCCCTGAGCTTGCCTAAGCAGGCACTTAGTCCACTGAGCTATCTTGCTGGCTCTTTAGTTTCTATTTTAAACCCATGGTTGAAGTGATAAACAATCAAAGCTATAGAGTAAGATTATGCAAGACAAGTGGGGAACTCAAAAGGCACAGCATTCTTTCTCTCATGCATACACGTATACATAAAAATCAAGAATATATCCTCCTCATGCAGAATTCAAAGATAAAACTTACGTAGAAAGAGTGTCTCCAGAATTAGATTTTTGGGAGATTCTGTCACTGAAATAGTGTTACCTACCTTTGAACAAAAAATGGAACTCTTTTGAAGACTCCTAAAAGGTTTTAAGTATTATTTGATAACTTTAATACATGAATCATCAATTTCAAGACAATTATAACAAAAATTAACTTACTAGCTTTTTATTTTCTTCATAGATAAAATTATATTTGCAAAAATAAAATCAAATGAGAAACTTCTAAGGAGGACAAAAAAAAGATACTTAAAATCAATAGCTAAGGGGCTGGGAAGATAGCTCAGTAGAATAAGAACCTGCCTGACAAGTGCAGGGTCCTGAGTTCAAGCCCCGGTACTGCAAAAATAAAAAAAATTAAAAAATCAATAGTTAATATCCTGTATTTTCCAGAAAAATCTAACTTTTGGAACTTTTTGAAGCATCACTTAAATAAGTATTCTAAGAAGTTTGCAGATGTATCACTGACTCTTTAATCTCTCAAATTCATTAATTCTAATTAATTTAATGTGGTCTTAAAGAATGTGACAGAAAGATCAAACTGGCATTCAAAAAATATCTGCAATTTGTGAAAAATTAGATTTAGCAACTAAAGGAAAATTTTGCTTATAATCTTATTTCCTCTGAAATAAGAGTTCACAAAGTAAACACTGCAATAATTTCAGTGAGGCTAACTTCATTAAAGAAAAACAAAGCACTTTTATAATTTGAAGCATAGTCATAGATTACAGAGAAGGAAACATGGGAGATGTATCATGCTGGTTTGAGTTATCTTAAATTTGAAATGGTAGGAAAATTCCTTATGATGTGATGCAGGGAACTAAAGAGATAAAAATTCCAAAATTACAGATGCATGGGGTTCATTTTCACTCACATGGACTGAGAAATCCATAATGCTAGGGTATTAAAAATTATCAGATAAGTCTGGCCATCATAACTTCTCCATTAAAGGCCTGTTATCTTCACAGTGGTTTGTATCCTAACTCTAATATGAAATGTGTTGTTATAAGCTTTGGTTTATGATATAATTTTCTTTTTTTTCTGGTGAAGGCCATAGAAAGAAATTAAAAACAAAATATTTTGTTTTTATAGCTCTTAATTGCAAAAATTAAAATTATTATAAGAAGATTGGAGATGATCGTATTCAAATTTCACTTGTACGTATGTTATTTTGTTTTATTTTATTTTATATTTTTGTGGTACTAGGGAACTTGTACATATTTTAGCAAACAACAAAAATATTCTCCACTGTGATAGCTAATCTTGATTGACTACACTGAGAGATGCTTGGGAGAGTAGGAAAGGAGGGTTTGCCTGGGTGTGTTTCCCGAGATGATTTGCATGTGGGAGACTCACCTTGATTGCGGCTGGCACCCTAGGATAAACTTGCAGCAGAGATGGAAGGAAAGGAGGGAAGGAGGAAGAGGTCAGCCTGCACTGGCAAACTCAGCCAGCTTGAGCAGGGGCAACTTGGGCTACAGCCATCACCTCTGTATGTCTGACTCCAGCATCTTCAGCCTTTCTAAGTGGACTCGCACCAAGGATTTCAGGAAACTTCTAGGTCTTTAGCTCATAGTGGCATGAAAACCTGGCACTGTGTTCTTTGAGTCTTTTAGGATTTTGAACTGAGCAGCACAGAGGTTCCCGTTTTGGAATTCCCCAGTCTCTCAATCCCATTCATAATTATATAAGTGTCTCTCTCTCTCTCTCTCTCTCTCTCTCTCTCTCTCTCTCTCTCTCGCTCTCGCTCTTGCTCTCTGTCTCACATTCTCTATCTCTGTCTGTCTCCGTCTTCCTCAGATATATATTATCTTAAAGA